>NW_015386657.1:759164-763370 GCF_001527695.2 Protobothrops mucrosquamatus | reverse complement strand
AGGACTGGCCTAGGGGAAATTTTTAGCGGGGTTTTAAAATAATTTTAAATTAATTTGGCCAAATGTTAATATTGTCTTTTAATTATGTTTTTAATTGTAGCATTTTGTATTTTTGTAGTTGTTTTATCTGGCTGTTAGCCGCCCTGAGTCCGCAAGGAGAAGGGCGGGATATAAATATAATAAACATAAACATAAACATTCATGGCTTATGAAAAGGCATGCCTAAAGCTGTGAATTTCCATAGAGTTCACCAAATTCTCCAGGAAGCTAAAGAATCCCCAACCGATTTTTTAAACCATCTCAAAGATGGCTTCAGGAGATTCACGGATCTTGATCCAGATCTCCCTGCGAACGAAGTCATATTAAAAATGACTTTGTGGGACAGAGTGCCCCAGATAATAGAAAGAAATTGCAAAAGTTACCAACCCCTACTACCTAAGATCTTGAAACTCTGGTTCAAACTGCCTTCATGGTATTTGCACAGAGAGAAGAGGAGGAAGAAAAAAAAGAGGACAGAAAGATGCAAAAACAGGCATCTCTTCTGGCTGTTGCCCTGCAGGACTCTAACCAACCCTATCAATCCAATCAGGGTTCCCTGCAGCGGAATCAGTGTGCTAAGTGCAAGGGGTTTAGCCACTGGAAGAACAAATGTCCCCAGGACAGTGTCCCATGAGGAAATTTCACCAGAAGCTTCTGAGGAAGAGGCGACTCATATCGGGGATCGGGAGGGGAGGCTTCCTCATGCCCACAAAGGTGCCCACAGCCCCTAATGTCAGTCTCTGCCCCAGAATTCTATCCTGAGACTTATTGAGGGGCCTCCAGAGGGTGGTTTGTTTTCCCCGACCCTCTGGTGGAGCTGAAAATAGGGGGAAAGCCATATTCCTTTTTGGTAGACACTGGTGCCACCTACAGTGTCCTCACTAATATTGAAACTCCTTGTCTGTCATCAGAAACCACCCCTATCGTCGGAGTGACTGGAAAAGAAGACGCTGTTCCCCGCAGCCTTCCTGTCTCTGTTCAGGCCAAGGGACCCCAAACTGAACATTCCTTTCTGGTCCTCCCTCAGTGTCCTTTGAATTTGCTAGGGCAGGGCCTCCTTGGAAAATTAGGAGCTACTATCAAATGTTCCCCTGCTGGAGTGAGTCTGGACATCCCACCAGACTGAGCTTATATGTGCTATTTAAATGATCCCTTGAGTCAAAGGTTCCCCAATTATTTGAAAATTAGCCCCAATGTGTGGTACCTGGGAATACCGGGGTTTGCCAAATTTGCCTCTCCACACTGAGCCCTTCTGATTCCCCAGGCCTATCTTATCGCAATTCACCAGTACCCAATTAAAAGGGAGGCCTGTGTTGGCTTGAAACCCCAAATTGATATATTTCTCAAAAATAGCCTTTTGCGAAGGACCCAGTCCCCATGGTCCACTCTGATCTTTCCTGTTCCAAGACTTGGAGATTTATTCATGATTTAAGAGAAGTTAATTCCAGGATCCAGCCCTCCACCCTATAGTCACTAACCCATATACCTTTCTCACCACCCTGTCCAGTGACCAAGTTTGGTACAACATGATTGACCTGAAGGATGCTTTCTTTGCCATCCCATTGGCCTGAGAGAGTCAGCCCTACTTTGCATTTGAGTGGGAAGACCCCCAAAATGGTTTCCAGTGTCAATTAACCTGAACTAAGTTGCCCAAGGGTACCGCAATACCCCACAGCTTTTGCGGCCACTGTGGCCCAGGACTTGAGAGACTTCTCACCCCGAGAAACCACTCTCTTCCAGTACATTGATGACCTTCTTATAGCAGGAAAAGACCAAAAGATGACAGAAGGGGTCTCTGTTGACTTCCTCAATCACCTTGCAGACAAGGTATATACAGTATCCCAGAAAAAGGTGCAATGGGTGTCTCCAGAGGTCCAATACTTGGGATACATTCTTAAACAGGGAAAAAGGCACTTTCACTCATCCTGCCTTCAGGCCATAGTGCTCTCAAAATCCCCACCAATGAAAAGCAACTAAGAACCTTTCTGGGCATCACAGGCTTTGCAAGACTTTGGATCCCCTTGTACTCTCTGTTAGACAGACCACTTTATCAACTAACTCAGAAAAACATGGCCTGGGAATGGACAAGGGAACACCAGAAGTCAAGGCAAGCCCTAAAGAATGGTCTCGTGAGAGCATCAGTTCTCGCCTTACCTGACCAAAGTTGAGGATTTGAACTCTTCCTCACTGAACAGAAAGGGTGTGCCCTTGGGGTGTTACTCCAAAAATTGGGCCATCAGAAAATTCCAGTAGCATATTTATCAAAAGGCCTGGATAATGTGACAAAGGGAAGGCCTAGTTGTTTGTGAGTGGTGGCGGCCACTGCTGTCCTGATACAGAAAGCCCAAGAGATTATATTAGGAGCACCTCTAGCTGTACACATGCCCCATTTGGTCCAGACTTTGCTAGAGCAAAAACTTCCAGCCTGGACAACATCCAACAGGGTCTCTTGTTACATCAATCTTATCCTAGAACAGGATAATGTTTCTCTTTTTTTTGCTGCGAGTGCCTTAACCCTGCAACCCTTCTCCGTGTGTCCAGGGAGGAAGCCTTTGAACCTCATGACTGCATAACTACATTAGAAGTTGTCATTGGGATCTGACCCGATCTCAGAGTAGAACCCCTTTCAGATCCTGAAGTACAATTTTGGAATGATGGCTCCTCTTTTATGAGGAATGGAAAATGGTTCACAGGATTCACTGTTGTCACTGAGAAGGGCCCTCTGTGCATGCAACAAATGCCTTCCCACTGCTCAGCCCAGGCAGCTGAATTATTGGCCTTGGTTCAAGCATGTCGCATGACTGAGGGTCTATGAGCCAATATTTACACTGACAGCCACTTTGCTTTTCTGGCCGCATATATACATACAGCCCTTTGGAAAGCTTGAGGTTTCTCCGGAGTGGATGGAAGAACCTTAAAGATGAAACCTCTACTAGAAGACCTGGTCCAAATAGTAAGAAACCCCTGAGAACTGGCTATTGTCTATTGCCGAGGACATCATTTTGACCCAAGTGAAATTACCCAAGGAAACAAGTCTGCCAACTATTGAGCTAAAGAAGTTGCCATGTGTGGTCCTCCTGCCCCCAATAGTGTCCTTCCGCTTCTTCCAGTAGACCCTTTTGAAACAATGCCTCCCCTTTACAATCAATGGGATCACTTGGATGGGAAGGGTAAATGGGAGGATGGGTGGTGGGTGGTTGAGGGAAAGGTACAGTTACCCCACCAACTTCTTTGGAAAATTGTAACTAGGGCTCACCAGGAATCATATTCAGGACCTAATTCCCTATCTAAATGGCTTAGGAACCGATATGCAAATCTCAATTTAAAATCAGTCTGCAAACAGGCCATTGATCAATGAGAAATATGCCAAAGAAAGAACCCCTGGGGTGGAAAAGCTGTGCCACTTGGGCACCTTCAGATTGCTCGATACCCTGGGGAAGCCTGGCAAACTGATTTCACTGAAATGCCAAAACATGGGGCCAAGTCTAACCTCCTGGTCCTTGTTGATCTTTTCACTGGGTGGCCAGAGGCAATCCCTACAGCCACGCAGAAGGCCAGGGAAGTAGTCCAGGCTCTAGTAGAAGTCATCATTCCCAGATTTGGAATCCCTAATGGACTAGAATCTGACAATGGTAGACATTTCACCTCACAAGTAACCCAAGAAGTGAGCAAGTTTTTGAAAATCCCCTGGCACCTACATTCTAGCTATAGGTCCCAGGCCTCAGCCAAGGTTGAACGAATGAACTGAACCCTTAAGACTCAGGTAGCTAAACTTCGTCAGGAAACCAGTCACCCCTGGCCAAAGGTCCTCCCCCTTGCATTAACTCGCATTTTTGTTTTACCATCTGGGAAACTTGCTTTGTCCCCTTTTGACATGATGTATGGAAGACCATTTATATTTATTTATTTATTTATTTATTTATCAAATTTGTACCCCGCCCTTCTCCTAGCGGACTCAGGGCGGCTTCCAGCCAGTTAAAACAGATAACAATACAAAATACTAAATTTAAAATGTAATTAAAATGAAATATTAATTATTGGCCGTTTCTTTTTAAAATTATTTTAAAACCAAATTAAAATACTCCTTAGGCCAGTCCTGCTAGCTTAAATAGCCATGTCTTGAGGGCGCGGCGGAAGGAGGGGAGATCCGGAATCACCCGGATCTCT
>NW_015386657.1:738420-758130 GCF_001527695.2 Protobothrops mucrosquamatus | reverse complement strand
GTCCACGTCCTCGGGGGCCACAGAGTCAAACTCCTCCCATATAACAGTCTCAAGACCTGCTCCCGTCTCCTCCCCCGGGGCCACCCAGTCAGAGTCAAGGCCTTCTCGGATCCGAGCGACTTTGTCATACAGATATTGAGCAAAGTCCTCGGCCCTCCCCTCCAGGGGATCCTCCCCCCCCTCAACTGAAGGAGAGAGCAGGTCACCCTGAAGAGGGTGGCCGGGCGATTATCTGATGACGCAATGAGGGTGGAGTAGTAATTAGACCTAGCCACCCTCATCGCCACTAGGTAGGATCTAACCTGCATCCTTGCCTGTGCTCGATCGGATTCGGTTCGGCTAGCCCTCCAACTGCTCTCTAGGCGTCTTTTCCGGTGCTTCATCTCTCTCAGCTCCTCGGTGAACCAGGGAGCCAGTTGAGATAGCACATAAATTGAAAAATGTTGATATGGGTGAAAAGAATGTTACTCAATATTTACATAGTCTGGCACAGGTTCTATCCTCTATCTCAGCACAAGCTCAAGATGCTTTGCTACCTGCTTCTGAAACACCTCCTTTTGCTGCGCCTGGAGAATGGGTTCATGTAAAAGAACTGTCTCCCTTATGCACTGATTCAAAGTGATCCTAGCCTCATCAAGACCTCCTGAGCACTCCTACTGCAGTGAAGGTAGAAGGAATTAAGGCATGTGTCCATGGCTCGAGAGTCAAGAAGGTGTCCCCACCTCCCATCCAGTGGCAAGCCCAGCAGTTGACTGACTTAAAGGTGCTTCTTCAGAAAACCCCTGCAAGTCCTGAAGAATTTTTTCCACCCGACTAAGGACAATTCTCAATGAACTGAGCTATTCTAATGTAGTTGGACTGCTTTGTTGTATTGGACTTTTTGTGTCCTTTTATTGTTGCTGTTTCTTAATGATAGAAAGCATTCTGTCACAAAATTGAAAGAGGAGAAATAAAAAGGTATTCTTGTTATTAGCCTAATGACCGCCATTTTGCTTCTGTACACTGTGCTTGCATTAGAGACGCCATTTTGTGAAGGGAGGAAGACCACGTACACAGACCCAGAGACAGGGAAAAGAGCAGGAAATTAATGAAAGATGATTGGTTAATATTCTGTGTGCCAACAAGTGTCAACTTGTGATTGGTTGTTACCTGTATATAAATAGAAGTGCCTAACTGACCACTGTGTGGCACTTCTGAATGCAGCTGCCAGTGTTTCAGACAGTGTTCCACCCAGCAACTTCCCTTGGCCAAATAAAGTTCTGTTTGACTTGGAAGCCTCCACTTGAGTCTCCTGATTTGCCCTCTTGGAACCTCAACTTCTTCGGGTAGCTGCTGACCCTTACAAAACCAAAACCATGAGTCTTAAAACATCATCTTTATTGTAGATTATAGTAACAGAACCTTGCAAGTTTGAAAATACTTTTTCCCTCCTCTGCCTTTATTTTCTAAAGAACTAGGGAGAGTCCCTTCTGAGATGCAACCAAGGCACAGTGGCTGAAAATTGTTACTTCAAATGCTTTTGATTTTGTGTACTCTCAAACATATTTGCAACTTTCTGTCCTTATCTGGTCAAGGTGAGGACAAATTGAGTGCTGTGAGGTTGTTAGTGCCATGAATAGCCAGCCAGTATTTTTCTACTTCCATAAAACCTGCCTATCAGAATGTTAAGACTTGTTATTAGATATTCTTCAGTGTTATTCTCATTAATGAAACATTTCCCAGATCCAAAGATGAGATGCCAAGCTTAGCTGCCAAGAAAGCAAATGATCGGAAGGTAAAAGGGTGAACTTAATTTTTTTAGGATTTTGGTTTTGGAAATTTTGTGAGCTACATCACAAGGACCAGTTAAATGGCATCCTTCCGCATCCCCAACCTGCCAACGAGCCATGCCAGCAAGCTTGCCAACCCTGAAAAACAAACAGTTCAAGAGTGATGAAGTCTTTGATTTTTAATAAGAACTTACTTTTTAAAACAGTTTTTTGGAAGTTTTTATTTTTAGGTTAGAGTAGAGCACTTTTCTCATTGGTCCAGCATAACTTGTTTGAAGGCTTCCTTTTGGTATGGCTATCCGAAATTTCAAATTGAAACAATTTGGAATTGTGCTGCCTGTCTTCATGTGCTATATATATATATATATATATATCTCAGAAGAGGCATGAGGGGATAGATAACAAATATTATAGTAATATTATTGGAACTATGACTGAAACTTTTGAGGGTTAATCACAAAATATTTTCATCTCTTTGGGCCAAAGTCTAAAACAGCTGGGGATTTTTGGATGTTTTTTTGTTTTAACATCTAGTTCAGTGGTTCTCAACCTTTTTAATGCCACGACCCCAACTGGTCGTAAGTCGAGGACTAAACCGGTCATAAGTCGAGGACTTTCCCTGCCTGGGAGCGCCACGCATGCGTGGTTCTGCCCCCTGTGCCGGCCAAGGCATAGCTGGCAAGCGGCAGAGACGGAGCAGGCCGACCACCAGCTGGCCCAGCCCAAGGGAGGTAAGGCACCCGCCAGAAAAGGGGGAAAAAATGGCGGACAGCCTTGCTTGGCGACTCCCGTGAAATGGTCGATCGACCCCAAATGGGGTCGCGACCCATAGATTGAGAACCGCTGATCTAGTTGAATATTTTATCAGATTAAATATTGTGTCTCCTCACTGTTGATTCTTGAATCACAAAGTCAGATCAGATCTTGGTTGATTTGCATATTCCTAATAGATGATAAATACCTAACTTCCTTTTTCTTTTTTTATGCTGTCTGCCATATGAATGCTCCCTTTTCTTAAAATTAGATCATTTCTGGTATGCTTCCACCATGCGAGGACAGGGGAGTTTTGATTAGAGCTGGTACAGATGGTCTTTCAAACTTTTCCAACCAAATTTATCTATAGATGGTTTCTCCAAGGGAAAAAATCATCAACAATTTTTAAGAGGCAAAAAAATATGATATTGCTATAGACAAAACACTATAGGGAAAAATTCTGTCATAATTTCTTCCCTTGGGATTTAATTGAAGCTAAGAAACATTATAGATTTTTGGAAAAATGGTTATAGAATGAAAAACAAGAATGTAATGTTCAAACTTTGGCCCCCTTGAACACCACTCCAAGCATTTCAATTTTTTCTTCTTTGATAGAAATTCTATCAAAGCAAATTCTATTTCATCTAATTCATCTGTTCAGCAAAAACTTGGAAAAGTTTTCCTTTCCCTACTTACGTACCTTGCCAGAAATACGAATAGTAGAAATAGAAACCACCTTATTCCCTCCTTCTATTATGTTTTGGAAAGTTCTCTATTACTTCTTACTATCATTGAGACTAAAGTCCTCTAACTCTTAAAAGAGCCTCTTATAGTTCATAGATGTCTACTCATACACAGAGCCTTCATCTCTGGAAAAGAAACTCATTGTTGGATGCCCCTGTTCAGAGTGCTACAAATAAGGTTCATAAGAATATTAAAGCTTTGATAGGTTCACTGGCAATTTTTCACAGTTTTCTCTTCATAACTGTTCCTAATATTTTGCGTGGGGGCAAAAGTACCCATGCAACAACTTCTTTGATGTCCAAAAAATCCTTTACCAACACATGGTGGTACATCTACTCCTAGTTTGATTGGTTAGAATGCAGTAGTGTAGGCTAACTCACTGTTCACTGCTGAAAGTTCAACCCTCACCAGCTCAAGGTTGACTCAGCCTTCAATCCTTTCAAGGTCAGTAAAATGAGGACCCAGGTTGTTGGAGGCAACATGCTGACTCTTTAGAGAGGGCTATAAAGCACTGTGAAGTGGTATATAAGTCTAAGTGCTATTGCTATTGCTGATGTTAGGTTTTTAGATTCTTTTAATTAAAAAAAATTACTTTAAACAATCAAACAATTAGTGCAAAAACCTGCCTCCAGAAGCTGTGAATGCTCCAACACTGGAAGTTTTTAAGAAGAGACTGGACAGCCATTTGTCTGAAATGGTACAGGGTTTCCTGACTGAGCAGGGGGTTGGACTAGATGACATCCAAGGTTCCTTCCAACTTTATTATTATTATTATAAAAATGATTAGAGAGATAACATTCTGCAAAACAAAGACTTTAATGGGTTATTGTTACTCATTTTGCAATATGGTATCCATGAGCCATAGTTTATATATAAGTAATGCCATTATTAATTTTAGAAACTTAGTAGATTTTCTACTAAAAATGAACATTTAAACCTCAGTTTATATTTAAACTGAAGTAAATCAGTTTTTACAACCATTTTCTGTAGGTCATCCTCACTCAAATGCATACAAATGCACATTATTTAATACCACATGTAGTGACTTTTTGACAGGGCTATAAAGGATAAGCTGCAGTAATACAGAATTTAAAAGGCTAGTCATTCTTTGATGTAAATGCAAATGTTTTAAACCAAGTGCTTTGTTCAAAACATTCTTCAGTGACAATTGTTGACATGGGAACCCACTATTGATTTCATTCCAGATTAAAAATAGCACTTTTAGCTTTTTTTGAAGAAGGACTTGTTCTGAAATAAGCTTTTTCCTCTGGTAACTTTGAAGCCTTCGTCCTTTCTTTTCCACTGAATTGTCAACATTGCCTTACACGAGGTATCCAGAAATGAAGAGAGTAAAGAATACCAAGACTACGATATTTCAGGCACCAGACACGATTTGGAAATAAGCTCAGTTAAAATCATTAGGACAAAATAATTATGGACCTGAGCTGTAGAAGCACAATTCTATGCATATTTAATTCAATAGGATTTCTGACTTATTCTTTAGTAATGTGCTTAATGTGCTTCCTATGCCATGACCTCAAACAACAGAGGGGTACTGTCATCTTCATAACTGTCTCAAAAATATCTAACATGTTAATAAAAAGAGAGAGAAATGCTGGTGGCACATCCACTCCTTCTTCCTTCAGATCATAAAGTAGTTTTCTCAACTGTAATCTATAAATATTTCAAAATATCTGTTTTTATTTTCATACACATGGATACAGACACACAAAATATATAGTGTACATTTTTTTATTTCTATTTATTATCAGAATACATTTATGATATTTGGGTCTGGAAGAAAAAAAATAAATGGAAATCTGTCCATTTTAATGTTAATCAATTATTTATTTCTTAGGGCTTACCTTTAAACTAAAATGATTGTGAGCAATTCATTTCCTTTCTTTTCAACAAAACCAATAAGGAAGAAGAATATAACGAGAGAGAGAGAGAGAGAGAGAGAGAGAGAGAGAGAGAGAGAGAGAGAGAGAGAGAGAGAGAGAGAGAGAGAGAGAGAGAGAGAGAGATATTTCAACTGAATTACTGTAGGTAAAGTTAACAATCCAAAGAAGACTAACACCAAAGCATGAATAGGGCAGCTGCTCTGATCAGTTCCACTCTCTTTAAAAAAAACTAGGTTTTAATGGCTTTTTTTCTGAAGCCCAACTGGGTAAGAGCTGATCTGATCCCAGGAAGTAAATTGGTCCAAAGAAAGGAAATTTCAGTTGAGAAAGCTTGACCTCATGGCCTCTGAAGGTGACAAGAGAAGATACTGTACTTGAAGTAAGCCTACCAACCTTGATCTTATTGAGCAGACAGAAGCCTAGAGTCTAGATCACAGGTGTCAAACTCGATTGCGTCACATGATGTATCATGACCTATTGTGATGTTTTTTGCCTTTGTGGAGCCAGGGTGGGGGTGGTCTGTGCGTGATGCATCTGGCCCATGGGCTGCCAGTTTGACACCCATGCTCTAGATGATGGAGATGGTTATTTCTTAAAAGGCCAAGTATAGCTTCTGCTAGATTCCTAATGCTTTTTTCTTTTCTTTTCTCTGACTCCTCTTCCCACCTCAAACACGAGTCTTATGCATTTATATAATACAATGAAAACCATTGTTACTGTTCTGATACATAGATACTAAGACTGGGCAAAGGTTTAAGTGAACATAACACCTTAAAAGCAAAGCCACCAAGTTGGTTTGGGTTGTTCTGCTTGTATCACTTTTCTTAGCTTTCTTCTGCAGAGCTCACACTGTGAAAGAAAGCTAGAAGCACTTTCTCCTGTTGCACTGACCAAACACTGGGTGACTTCACTAAATACTGCAGGAAATTCTAGTCTGCACTGAAGCCACTCAGCTTGGCGCTCATATGCCAAATATCTTCCAGGCTGGTTGAATTGTGGGCAATCCCTGTAATGCACTGAAGCCACTCAGCTGGAGTAACTTCAAAACACATGGAAGATCTTCCAGACTGAGTGGTTTCAGTAAATGCCATTGCTCTGAGAGAAGCCTTCTCTTTAGCATTGCCCCAAACAGTCCAAAATACATGGATCTCATTTCTTCTCTTCCATGAAGGAAAGTGCATTACTTCAGAGGTCAAATCTCTTCCTTGAACTGAATCTAAGTAGCTTTGCGTAGGAATATTAATATTAAGAAAGGATACATTTTTGCATTTTTATCTTGCAGCCATAGTTTAGGTGGAGCACCTTCTTTACATGAAATTCTCTTAGGTTAAATCTCTGTTATCTCTGAAAAAAAGTTTAGCGAATTGAGTTCTTGGAGTTCACATGTTGTCTAGATGCCATGTGGTTTCCTTAGATTTGGCTTAGCCCTGAAAACTCACCAAGTGCTATAAAGCATAGTGTGCTATATGAACACTGCCAATTATGGTGTTTTAGTAAGCCATAGTTAAGAGGCAGTGACTTAGTATGACTGTGAACTAAGTCTAAGGTAGAGCAAGAGACAGACTAAGTCACTATTTTATGTTCCTATGAGAGTTTTCTTTAGTTCTAATATTATTGCAGCAACTTCTGTCCTCCAGAAGAAGCTTCTATTTTTCCTCTTTGGTCTCTGAGTGTTTACAATATATTTTAGGGATGTTTTTCAGATGGCTCTATTACTCTTCCTGGGTCTGCAGCCTCCTGCTGTTCAGTCTTTGACAGCCCACTAGGGCTTTAATGGCAGTGTGGGAAACTCACACCTTTGGCCAGGGTGTAACAAAGGTACACAAAAGTGCTGAAATTGTGTTCTCTTTAGAAAGGCCTTTTCTCCTGCAAAGGATATGAACCTTGCATTCACCCACCACATACTTTCCTGAAAATGGTTTCCTTTTTCTCCCATTTAATTGCTTACTGTTGCTTTGTAGTGGTAATTTAGAAATAAATAATTATTATTATGGTGATTTGACCCGCAGATAGACTGCATCTGCATAGAAATAATAATAATAATAATAATAATAATAATAATAATAATAATAATAATAATAATAATAATAATAATAATAATAATAATAATAATAATAATAATAATAATAATAAAGTTGGAAGGGACCTTGGAGGTCATCTAGTCCAACCCCCTGCTCAGGCAGGAAACCCTATACCATTTTGGACAAATGGCTGTTCAGTTTCTTCTTAAAAACTTCCAGTGTTGGTGCATTCACCACTTCTGGAGGCAGATTGTTCCACTGGTTAATTGTTCTAACTGTCAGGAAGTTTCTGCTTAGTTCTAGGTTGCTTCTCTCTTTGGTTAGCTTCCACCCGTTGCTCCTTGTCCTGCGTTCAGGTGCTTTGGAAAATAGCTTGACTCCCTCTTCTTTGTGGCAGCCCCTGAGATATTGGAACACTGCTATCATGTCCCCCCTCGTCCTTCTCTTTGTTAAACTAGACATATAATGATGGTTTCTTCTGTAATGGAAACCAAAGGAGTCTAAGTTCCTCCAAGAGGTCTGAAAACCACTTCAAATACTGGCCTAATGTTTCGTGATTTAAAAAAAATATATCACGACACATGCATTCAGTGCGGTTTACCTTTATTACAGAAATCTTATTTTGCTTGCTCAAATCACCCTTGTGCAGCCAACCTTTACTATTCCCTGCCATCAGTTCCCCCCATCAGTCATCTATTCATTTTTCTTGTTAGCCTCAAAGCTTTCATCTGGTTCAATTAACATGTGTTCAGCTTTGGTTTTTAATCATAAAAAAAGATAATCTTGTGGATTAACAAAGGAGCAATTTGCTCTTAATTCCCTCTAGGTCTAAAATCCCCTTATATAAAGCTATTTTGGGGTTACCTTATGATTGGATTTATATTTATGTATAGCAAGCACTTTAGCAATGAAAATTAATATTCAAAGTATCTTATTCTGTATTGCAAATTTGAAGACAAGCATTGCCTTATGTGTTCATAGTGAGAGGAAACAAACTTCCTATTTAGCAACTTTCTTTTTCCAAACAGCTTCAGTTTCATATCAGATCTCCCCTATTGAGAGCATAGCTGATTATTTAAAATATTTCATCTGAAAGAAGAATAAGAGTCCAGGTCAGCAGCCACAGCTTTGACCATACCAAGGGGGATATGATTTAGAGCAGGGGTAGTCAACCTTGGCTCTTTTATGACTCGTGGACTTCAACTCCCAGAATTCCTGAGCCAGCACAGCTGGCTCAGGAATTCTGGGAGTTGAAGTCCACGAGTCATAAAAGAGTCAAGGTTGACTACCCCTGATTTAGAGGAAGACGTGCAAGGCTGTGAGACTTCTATCATATTTATACTTAGGTATCCTTTCCTTAAACCAAACCAAGACAAATGTAACTAGCCTTTATAGTAAAAATAATTCTTTGCTATTGCCTTCCTCTGAGATGCTCTTCAGCTTCCAATTTTGTTTACAGTTTTGAGATGCTCCAATGGCCTCCCATGGAAATACTAAAAAAGATAAACTACAGCCCAAATTGTGTCTCTTAACTGTAAAAAAATGGCTTCTGATAAGGTAATTCTTATCAGATGTTCTCAATTGTTTTTCATATGTTCTCAAATGTATTGGCATCTGCATCTGGCATCTCTGATAACTGCCAGTCCCCAGGAATCTGTTTGGTTAATCACCCTCTGCCACCTCTTTCTTCTTCCTTTGGCTGGATATTCCAATCAAATCTATATATATATTTATGTAGTCCTTGAGTTGCAACCACAACTGAGCCCAACGTTTATGCTGCCAAGTGAAACATTTGTTAAGTAAATTTTGCCCCATTTTATGACTTTTCTTGCCACAGTTGTTAAGTGAAACATTGCATTTGTTAAGTTAGTAACATGGTTGTTAAGTGAATCTAGCTTCCCCATTGACGTTGCTTGTCAGAACATCACAAAAGCTGTTCACATGACCCCGGGACACTGCAACCATCGTAAATATGAACCAATCACCAAGCATCCGAATTCTGATCATGTGGCCATAGGGATGCTGCAATGGTCATAAGTGTGAAAAATAGTATAAGTCACTTTTTTCAGTGCTGTTGCCACTTTGAACAGTCACTAAATATAAGTCGAAACTATCTGTACATATGTACATATGCATATACATCATATACATGTACATATTGCTAGCTCTCTAGAAAAAAAAGTCCTGTTCATTAAAATAAACATGAGAAGTGCTGAGTTTTTAAATGACCATTTATCATGAATTTTGGCAACAGGCTCCAGAGACCTTCCAGAAGATAAAAAGATTATGATTGGAGATCCCTGACTGTAAGTTGTTGACTCAGCATTAAGACCTCGTGGGCTGGACACAACCACCCAGAAACAGGCACAGTGGAGCTGATCCCCATCAGCATAATCAGAATCCCAGCAGAAGACCCTGTCCAGGACTTCCTCATATTTGGAACTGACCTGCAGTTGTGCCTTGCTGGAAGAGAATTGGGTATGTCTAGTTTAACGAAGAGAAGGACGAGGGGGGACATGATAGCAGTGTTCCAATATCTCAGGGGCTGCCACAAAGAAGAGAGAGTCAGACTATTCTCCAAAGCGCCTGAAGGCAGGACAAGAAGCAACGGGTGGAAACTAATCAAGGAGAGAAGCAACCTAGAACTAAGGAGAAACTTCCTGACAGTTAGAACAATTAACCAGTGGAACAACCTGCCTCCAGAAGCGGTGAATGCGCCAACACTGGAAGTTTTTAAGAAGAGACTGGACAGCCATTTGTCTGAAATGGTATAGGGTTTCCTGCCTGAGCAGGAGGTTGGACTAGATGACCTCCGAGGTCCCTTCCAACTTTATCATATCTTTATTATATCTACCTCCTTGCAGTGAATAGTAAAAGAATTTCCATTTTAAAAAAACAAGAGAAGAAATCAGGTGTTTCCTAAAGACCAAGTCTTAGCTCATTATAATACTTTTCCTAGCTCATTATCCCAGTTCATTATACAAAGGCATTTATAGATGCTAGTGTGAAAAACGACGCTGACATTTCGTTCACACCTTGTGGTAGGTCAAGTCTTTTCCCTATGCTACTTTTTTTTCTCTCAGGAAAGCTTTGTATGGAAGTAGATTAATAGTCATCTTTTATTGGGTGATTGCTGTGGGCAGATTTATTATTTATTTTTAAATGCTACTTCTTTCCTTTCTCCAGATCACACATTGATTTTTCATGGCAGAAATCTATACAGGTAATCCTCGAGTTACGACCACTATTGAGCCCAAAATTTCTGTTGCTAAATGAAACATTTGTTAAGTGAGTTTGCCCCCTTTTATGACTTTTCTTGCCACAGTTGTTAAGTGAATCATTCCATTTGTTAAGTTAGTAACATGGCTGTTAAGTGATTCTGGACTCCCCATTGACTTTGCTTGTCAGAAGGTCACAAAAGGTGATCACATGAATCCGGGACACTGCAACTGTCATAAATATGAGTCAGTTGCCCAACATCTGAATTTTGATCATGTGACCATGGGGATGTTGCAACAGTTGTAAGCATGAAAAACAATCATGTCACTTTTTTCAGTGCCGTTGTAACTTGAAGAATCACTAAATGAATTGTTGAAAGTTGAGGACTACCTGTATTACAAACCCTGGAAACTTTTGGAAAATCTGCTTTGATTTAAGATTAACTGGTCAGGTTCTCCTGCAGGCATCCTGCTTTCACTTCTTAATCATTTATATTTACAGCTACATAAATAGAAAATCCTTTTTGGATATAAATCTTCTTATGGGTTGGAGAGGCCAATGCAATGTCAACGAGCCCATGTTTCAACATACGGTAAGACCAAGTTCCACAATTCTTATTTCAGATCAAAGATAAATAAGGAGTTTAGACCACCCAGTTGATAGAACACTCAATATTACACATCAAAAGCAGATTGCCACTTTTACTTGACAGTTACACTCTATTAAGAGTAAATTGTTGCTCCTGGATAGATTAATTTTTATATACTGGTCTAAACAATGCTGGCTCTGCTCAACTGGGAGCTGTCAGCATTAAAATGTCTGCAAGAGATCATGTGAATGTTAGAATAGTAATCTCACTTTGTATGTCATCTCTTTAATGACAAACTGTACCTGACTGGAAATACTACTATTTGTCTGAACTTGACAACAAGCCTTTATTGGCAATACAATCTATATATCCTGACCCTTGAATTAGACTTGACTGCACTTTCAATAGACAACAATACTACAGGAGTTTCTAGTAATCATGATCAAGGATTTTATTTCTCCGTGAAGCCTTTTGAATAGGGCAGATCAACAGTTCAAAGAAAAAAAAAAGAGGCGGTGCATCTCCAGAGTAGCAAAGAAAATGTGTCTTCTGCTCATCCTTGTCTGTTGTACCTTTTCTTCCACTAGCAAAGGCAATAGAACTTTCTTCCTCACAATTTCTGTAGGGAAAGGTAAAAGTTTTTGAGAAGAGGGAAATTAAGACATAGGGATGGCTATGGCAAAGCATCAAATCTACGTCTTCCTCGGCTCAATTGGAGCTAATTTTGCATGAACATTTCATTATTCCGCAAACGTGTTCGTGTGTAAATCATCTGGTATAAAACTTCCATCTGTGGTTAATGAACAGCTTCCCATGTTCAAGCATTTATTATTTCTTTATAGGTTCTATAGAAAGAAAGAATGTCATGAGAGCATGCAACTATTCCAATCTAGATATCTTAAACAGATTTTTCTGCCTGTAAAGCAGATTATTCCTAAGAAAATGTTCCAGTCTCAAATTAGAACTGTCCTGTGTATTCTAGAACATACAGAATGGCCTACATTAGCCTCGGATTGTTCCATGATACACCTAATTATACAGTCCTGGTATTATTTATAAGAATAACACCCTGAATGTGTGGATGCTGCTTTATCTTCAGAAACACTGCAATCATGTATATATATATATGTATATGATGGCAGTAAAATCATAGGCATGTATAAAGTTAAAACAACCATGGTGTCCCCTAGGGAATTGGTACCAACTACAATACATCAGTGGTAACGTAATCAGGCAAATTTCACAATGCATATACGTGCATCAGATATCTCAACGCTAGAACGTAATTGCAGCATTTGCATTTCAGGGTCACCATAGGTTCTTCCAGCTACTGTTGAAAGCAGTATATGAAAGTTAGGAGACCACAAAGAGCTGTATGTAAAAAAGAAAAAGGAAAAGCTTATTGCACATACATATCTGGCAAATCATTTGATGGAAACAGGTTTCTCTGTGCAGATGTTTCCTTCTCCTCCCAGCCAACCCTAATTGCCTTTTTTCATTTCAAAATAAAAACCAGACTCTACTCCTCTCAGAAGCCAAGAAATAAAAATATAGCCACCATTCTAGCCATTTTATCCAAAAGTGCAACTTTTCAGTGTTTTTATCTGGTGAACAGTCCTAACAATAATTAGCATTCAGTTTGAAAGGGCTGTGAATGGCTTTAAGTGGACACAAAAGGGCATATTTGAATTATGCTTCAGAACAGGTGCAAAGTCAGATAAATGAAGGAAACTTTATCAACCAAGTGCACAAAAATGTATTTCCCTCATGTAAGTCTCACACTGAAGAAAAATAAGAACTTGCCCACATGATTTTTACACTTACTGAATTTTTAGACAGTTTTTTCTCGTTAGATTTAGGAAAGAATCTGTTTCAGGGAAGGCTGCTCATGCAGAGACCATTGTCTGAATGTCCTCTAAAAGTCTTAGATATAAGCCCCAGAAAAAGTTATACAAGTTATCACATGTAATGGTTGAAGATTAATAGTATGGATTGGTTTATTTTTAATTAATCATGAATTTGATTAAGTCAAATTAGTTTTGCCAGGCCACATCTGATTTTTTTTTCTTGGACCTACCTACTTTTAGGAGTGTGACTCTGGCACATTCTACTCAATAGCCAAAGACAGTTCTCTAAAGGAAAATAAGAGTAGAAATAATAATAATAATAATAATAATAATAATAATAATAATAATAATAATAATAATAATAATAATAATAATAATAATAATAATAATAATAATAATAATAATAANCTTATATGCTTTAGCCTCCAGTCCCCTAATCATCTTTGTTGCTCTTCTCTGTACTCTTTCTAGAGTCTCAACATCTTTTTTACATCGCGGTGACCAAAACTGGATGCAGTATTCCAAGTGTGGCCTTACCAAGGCATTGTAAAGTGGTATTAACACTTCACGTGATCTTGATTCTATCCCTCTGTTAATGCAGCCTAGCGCTGTGTTGGCCTTTTTGGCAGCTGCAGCACACTGCTGGCTCATATTTAGGTGATTGTCCACTAGGACTCCGAGATGCCTCTCACAGTTACTACTATTGAGGAAGGTACCCCCTATACTATACCTGTGCATTTGGTTTTTCATGCCTAAATGTAGAACCTTGCTTTTTTCAGCATTGAATTTCATTTTGTTAGATAGTGCCCAGTGTTCAAGTCTGTCCAGATCCTTCTGTATCTTAAGCCTGTCTTGGCTATTCCTGCCAGCTTGGTGTCGTCTGCAAATTTGATGAGTTCCCCATCTATCCCCTCGTCCAAATCGTTGATATAGATATTGAAGAGCACTGGGCCCAGAACAGAGCCCTGGGGCACCCCACTACACACTTCCCTCCATGTAGATGCGGTTCCATTGAGGACCACACGCTGAGTATGGCCGGTCAGCCAGCTACGGATCCATCTGGTGGTGGTGCTTTCTACCCCACATTTTTCTATCTTGTCAAGTAGTAGGTTGTGATCTACTTTATCAAATGCCTTACTGAAGTCCAAGTAAATTATGTCCACAGCATTCCTCTGATCCACTAATTTTGTCACTTGGTCAAAGAATGCAAAGAATCACTGGACATCTTTGCAATCTATTTCCAGTATGCCTTCATCACCATTGACATGGCTTACCTAAAACAAAGGTGGATAATTTAGCTCCATCAAATGTTTTGGATCAATTCTCACAGTCCTTTGCCAATTCTTAAGCTGATGGGATCAATGGGCAACTTTAAGTAATATCTGGACAGCATTAATTTACATAGAACTAGCACTACAGCAATATCACTTAGACTTATATACCACTTCACAATACTTTACAGCCCTCTCTAAGCAGTTTACAGAGTCACAAATTGTCCCCAACAATCTGGTTCCTCATTTTACTCACCTGGGAAGGATGGAAGGCTGAGTCAACCTTGAGCCGGTGAGGATGAACTGCTGGCAGTTGGCAGAATTAGCCTGCAATACTGCATTCTAACCACTGTGCCATCTATCCTGGCTCTTGGGCATGCTCCAGTTTTGCATATTGATTCTTTTCCATTCCAAATTTCTTGCATGTATGAGACAAAATGTGAATAAATGAGCAACTAGTTAAAATCTGCTATATTTCATATATTTCAGATGTGTCAGACTACAATTTTCCACAAATCCACATCCAGAATAACCAACCTGGCTGAGAATTATAGATGGAAAGATGAATTAGGGCTGAAAGAAGATGTACTAAGCTATTCTGGAACTGTAAGATTGGAGTGACAGAGACCCAGTTCACAATCCATGCTTGTCTCTTTTTTATAGCATTACTTGTATGTGAGAATTATGACAGATACAAAATTAAATAAGAGAAAAATTAAGATAAGTCTTCCCCCCCCAAATATGTATTCAGTGAATCTGAGTGGTAGAGTAGTTAAGGACTATTATTAGGTGGGAAAACCTGAATCCTAGTCTACTCTCAGTCATAGATGTTCCCTGCATGATTCACTTAGGCAAACTCACTTCTTCCCTCAATTTATGGGGCATAAATGCTATTGATGGAAATGGCACTACCAAGAGAGACACCCCTCCCCAAAGGTATATACAAAAAAAAAATGTTTGAGGAAACAGACCTTGACTTAACAGCACTTGGAATCAGGGATCAGTGTGGGAAATATGAAGGTAGACTACTCTTGAGGAAGGCCATAAACAAGTTTACTCCTAGCTTTAACATTTTGTAGTAAGCCCCATTTAGTTTTAATCTTCTCCAAGAAACATTCATGTAAGTTGGCATGTGTCAAAGTCTGTATGAGTCCCTGTAAACATTCCTTGTGGGGTATAAATTTCTTTGACTGATTCCATTTTTTAAAAAAAAAATCATCCGAGTTGGTCCCCTATTTTATTACTTTATTTATTGTTTGTCTGTGTGTTTGTTGCATTAGTTATCACAAAGCGATGATGCTTTAGATAGAATAAAGAGGTCATTTTATTTTATATCAGTTTTTGTGGCTAGAGCTCTAGCTTTCTTCCAGTAGGCCAGCTGAAGCCAAAAATATATTTTTGGAAACTGATGACGCAGGAGGTAAATTTATTACTTTATAAGTGTGAGCGCTTGAAAGAGAGAAAGAATGAGCAGAACGGAGGGGGGATGATAAAATATTTCCAAATGAACATATGTACTGTAAAAATATTGCTGAAAATAAACAAATGTGTTATTGATATACTGAGATTTATGAAAAGCTAGATATATCTCTTTATTCAGGTATGACTTTGGCTCATATTTCTAAAAGCATAGCTAACTAGGTCAAGAATATGTCTGATCATATTCAGAAAAAGCATCATCCACTCCAATTCTCTGCTGATTTAGGAAATTAGTGAATACAGTATCCCTGCTGCTAGATGCTCATGGGGTCTTCTCTTAAAAATCAACATGAGTGAATCTTCTATCCATACTAAAAATGTTGAACAGTGATACCATCAGGAATTGCTGTCAAATGTAACTCAGAATCTTCTTTGTTCCCAGGGCATCCACAGAAGGTGTCAAAATAGACAACATGACTGCAGATACTGTATCTCCGTTAATCCTTACCAAGTTACATGACTGACATGACTTTCAAGAATTTTAATTAAAAAAAGATGCTGGCCTCCAATGACATCTTTATCTTTAAGACCTCTGAGCCCTAAATTGATCCCTTGAGCTTTCTTTGAAAACTAAAATAATGGATGGTTGCTATCTTGACTTTTCTTTTGCCTGGAAAAGGGACAAGAGGAACACCAAGGGGAGAGGGACATTCTAAGCCAGTGGTTCTCAAACTTTTTAATGTCGTGACCCCCAACCGGTCGTAAGCCGAGGACTAAACCGGTTGTAAGTCGAGGACTAAACCGGTCGTAAGTTGAGGACTACCCAACCGGTCGTAAGTCGAGGACTACCAACCGGTCGTAAGTCGAGGACTTCCCCTGCCCGGGAGCGCCGCGCATGCGTGGTTCCGCCCCCTGCACTGGCTGAGGCGTAGCTGGCAAGCGGCAGAGACGGAGCAGGCTGACCACCAGCTGGCCCAGCTCAAGGGAGGTAAGGCACCCGCTGGAAAAGGGGGAAAAAATGGCAGACAGCCTTGCTTGGCGACCCCGTGAAATGGTCGATCGACCCCAAATGGGGTCACGACCCATAGGTTGAGAACCGCTGTTCTAAGCAGACCCCAACCTTTCTGACACCAAGGACCAGTTTTGTGGAAGACAATTAATTCTTCCATGGACCAGTGTGTTCATGTTTGTGCATAACTTAGATCTCGTACCTGTGCAGATGAAACTTCACTCACTTGCCTGCTGCTTGTGCGGCCCAGTTCCTGACAGGCTAAGTATCAGTACTGGTCTATAGCCCACGGGTTAGGGACCCCTGTCCTAAGAAATGGGGATCTAGTCTAAACGGGGTGATAGGTAGACTTATAATAAATCTTTGCTTTGGAATCAATTAGGTCCCCCATGGAACTATCTAAGCAAGTCTACAAGTTTGCAAAATTCGAAATGAGCTCACCAGCAGCCAAATATTGGAGAATCAGGATACCAATGCAACCCACAGCAATAGCTTGCTTTCTTCCTAACAATGTGTCTACAAATAGAAACAGCACAGAAATGTGAGAGTTTTTTGGTGGGGTTAATGCTGCCATACCATTAATCTTACAGGGCATATGCAAACCCAGAAAAAATAGCAGCCCACCTACTGCTCTTGACACATACTGTATTTTCAGGAAGCATTGGATATAACTATGAATTGCTACAAGCTAATCTAGTAATTACTGTTTACATTAACTGATGCAAGAATATTTCAGGTAAATTTAGAAGCCACCTATTTCATATGGTAGACTATTTCTTGGTCTACTTAGATAGGTACCATCTATTCTTAACAAGCAGTGATTTTTCAGGCTCCAAGGTAGTTTTCCTTCAACCTATTTTCTAAAAATAGACATCCAGAAAGTGATCCTTAATCCTTCAGCAAGTAAGGTACATTGTTATACAATGGGAAAAGAGAATAATTTAAAATAACCCCAGAAGATCCCTTCTTCCAAGTGTTCCCAATAAAAGATAATTATAGCAAGGACGTCACTAGCTAGACTAAATATCCTCTACTCTGTCAAGCCATCCAGTTAATGCACCTCTAGGAAAAGAAGAGAAGAAACTAATTTAGGAAGTGCTTCAGTTCAGACCATTCGAGAAAACTGAAGTAGAATGGTAACTGTACAATTGTGCAGTTTTGGGCATGACAAAAGTTTTAATGGAAAATTTCCTTCTGAAATTAATGTTTTAATCATTTTATTTTAAAAAAGAATTTATTGAGAAATTTTGTGGAAAACCAGGTTAAAAAAATTGATTGATTGACTGACCAATCAATTATGTGTCATTAAAGTGGTGTTGACTCTTAGCAATCAATCGAAGAGAATATGTAACTCAAGGTTGAACTTTTGTGTCCTTGGTACCCTCTGAGCTTGGTTGTTTGGTTTGCAGACATTTCATTACCCAACTAGGTAACATCTTCAGTGCTAGAAGGTGTGAAGTTTGCTCTCTATTTATAAAGAGTAACCTTCCCTGTCAATGTTAATGGAGGTGCTGTTTTCTCCTTCGTAGTTCCTTGATTAGGCTGTTGCTTACCACTTGATTGTTTATCTGAGTCAATAGTTCTTTGATTTGGGTATTGTTTATTGCTTGATTGTTTGGTGTTAATCCTGGTATTAATCCCAGCTTGTCTGGATGTTGTTTACTGATGAGATATTCTGGTCTTTTTGTTTTATGTATGAGAGAGAGAAGGAAGAAGGAACAACTACATTAGGAAACGTGCTATGACATATGGTCCTAAACATTTTGCACTGAGATTATTTTGTTTTCTTGTCCCATATTAATTTTTAAGAGCTATATACTGAAAAAAAATGTGTTGCCTCCTAATTTGTTTAGGATATTGTTCTTTTAAAAAGAAAAAAAACAATAGTGAAGCTAACATTATTTTTCACCCAGATCTAGTTGAGGTGCCAATTTCTTTCCCAAAACATATACATCTGTGGCTTCATTTTTAAAAGCAAATTCTCTCTCTTACAGGAACAAAATAATTACTTTTGTAGAAGACCTACTAAATCTCCACAAACACATTCTACGACTATTGGAGTAATCTATTGGGAGATCCTGATTTAGATCACACCAGAGGTGAATAAATGAGTTGGCCAACACCACCAACAATAAGAGCAGACATCTTTTGGTTATCTGTTCCATTTGGTCACCATTCTATACAGTATTTTATACTATATATGCAGTTAGTTATCTTCCTCCATTTTATATGAGTCATATTGGGTAAGTTGGACAGCCTCATAAATCAATGAGATAAATAATCTTGAATCCATTCCCTAAATGTAGGAAAACTCATCATTTCTGCATTTTTCTTCCCTTTTTAGCCATAGTTCATAAATAATGACTCAAATGCTTATGACAGATAAACTTAATTTATATCTTGTCTCATACATTACTTTGCTTGCCACCATGTACGGCCTGTGAATCTTAAAACTTGCATGTTGCTTTAGCTAATGTTCACCACAAGATGGCGCCTGAAGGCTTTTACCTGACGCAAGAGTCTGTTTTGTCCTCTTTTAACCTCATTCCCTCCAAAATATGGAAGCATTTCTCAGAAATGATACATACATGGCAAAGCAGTCATTATATCCTCAGTCTAAAAGCTAACATGTGACCCAAGTGTCTGCTTTTCTGCTTTTCCCTGGGTTCCATTTTTTCTAGAACTATATATGATTAATGAAGTAAACAAAAAGTTTATACTATAGATATTTAGACCATTTTGTTTACTGGAAAAAACATTTATGTTGCACATTTTTATTTCATGCAAATAAAATATATGAACATTGATGAAAGCTTGCAAGCTCTTTTAAGAGATTTCAACATTCGCATGGTATCTTCATGAAACTACCAAACTCTCTTAATTGTAAGACCTCAAGTAAAAATATTGAAATTTCCTGAGTTTTTGCCAAAACTTGATGAGATTGTGCAATTCTTACTCTCACCAAATGTTGATGATCTATGTGAGACTTCAAAAGATTTTGGCTTTTTCCTTCTTGTTTGGGGGAGGGAGATCACTTGGTGACACACAGGGCACGAAAAGCTTGCCAATTCTGAATTCATCTGACAGTATCTATAACTTAAGAAGTTCCTTGGAAATCTGCCTTTGAAGTTCCTAGTTCAATTGCTTCAAAGAAGAATATTTTGA
>NW_015386657.1:688420-733420 GCF_001527695.2 Protobothrops mucrosquamatus | reverse complement strand
TTCAAGCTGGGATCATGACTGTGCACTTGAAGCCATGAACCTTTCCCCCCACATTGTATTCCTTGTTGCATTGTTTTGTATTCTATTTTTCTCTGACCTTACTCTTTACATAACACTCAAATACACATACACATAGATATATGTAAAAGTAGTGGCAACCATTGACTATTTCGTGCTAGCTTATTCCAGAATAAAGCTGAACATTCTGAGATACCACAAATCTCATGGCTGCTTCTGACCAGGTTTCTTGTATTGCATGCATGGCAAATGTTTGGTTTGCATAGTTTAGTTACTCTGCAGTGAAGACCTACACACATATTTGTTCAGAGGGGCAGACTTCAAGGTTTGTGAATACAGGAGCCATAGATGCTTTGCACTTTGATTAGTGGTCCTTAGCTTCATTTTACTTTGATCAAGTTGTTTCCTGGATACATAAATGATTAAACACTTTTATTCACATACATAATGTTCTGAGTTTTGTTCTTCCAGTCTGGAGGGACTGATTTCCAGGTGGTGATTAACACAATGCCAATGCAATTCTAGGCAGTTTATTTTTTAGCAATGCGAGTGACCTGAGGAGAAGCTGTGAAATGTTACATGGCTTAAGGCTTGGCCAACACCTTTTCCTGGTGCACAGGGAAAACATCTGCTCAAGGAATCGAGATCTTTTACTTTGGTACAGGGTTTCCGCAAGGCATCTCAAGTTATTCAGTCCTTGAGAAAAAGAGCAGCATAACACACATACAGAGAGAGAAAGAGAGAGAGAGAGAGAGAGAGAGAGAGAGAGAGAGAGAGAGAGAGAGAGAGAGAGAGAGAGAGTCTTGTTTTACGTATAGAATCAGCCTAGATTAGCAGCTTAATTTTACTACAAAACAGAAGAGGGAACAGCATAATGCCTGATAAGCCATAACGAAGTCTTTAGCCACCAAGAAGTTGGTTAGCTTCTCTTGCTGTCAACTGCTTTTCTGAACCGCTGCTAAATTGTGGACTTTGCAGTTTTTCAGTCTATGGTGGGGAAGGGAGAGGAAGGAAGGGACTTTACCAGCTGCTGGATGGATGGCTGTAAACCAGGGGTCTTCAAACTTGGCCCTTTTATGACTTGTGGGCTTTAACTCCCAGAATTCCTCAGCCAGCCACACTGGCTGAAAAATTCTAGGAGTTGAAGTCCACAAGTCATAAAAGGGCCATGTTTGAAGACCCCTGCTGTAAACTATCAGCTTTTCTGATGGAGTGGGGTGGCTGTTGGGATCTGCTTCTCTTTTCAGCTCTTGTGCAGTTGGTTCGCTGGAATCCATAGCCACTTCTTCACCATCAGTCAGTTGCCCTTAGTCTGATGGCTGTTCCACTGTCTGACTGCAAATTCTTCCTTCCTGTTCTCCCATACAAGAAACATTCACCAATGCCACCAACAATTTCCTTTTGTAACTGATGACTAAGTATGGTCCGGTGCTCCTCAAGCTGCCTTAAAATCCTAGAGAGTTGAGATGGAGCAAGTGCTTTTGCTGACCACTGGAAGGCTTTCCTTCCACAAAGCATTATGAACCCACCTGACCATCTGGTGAAACTGAGAGCCGATCCTAGATTTGGTACAAATATTGCCAGTTTCTGGGTTTTGCGGTTTCCACTTTTATAACCCAACTGGACTTCTCCCAATAGGTAAACAGTCCTTTAAAGGACCATATTCCTTACTGTGGACTATAGATTGTTATTGATCTACTAAAAACATTTTTGTTTGTCCAGCACTTGAAACTACTTTAATCTGCAGTGCTGATATCTAACATGCTTAACTGTGTTGATAATAATTCTACTTTTTAATTCTGCGTCTGCTATCTTGGTTTTCAATCCATACAGAATACTGTGCAACCTACATTATCTTGAATATTCTCTTGAAAAGTGTCTTGTAAGTATTAGTACTGGAAAAGCAATATAATAATATTTCTTTAAAAAATAAATTAAACTGCTCACTTCAGTGGGGATATACTTTCACAAGTACTAGGTAAAACCCAGATTCAGTCATACATAGTTCATTTTCATGTCATATCACATCTCATTCACTGGCTTCAGAAGATTTCTCCCAAGCATTGATACGTTTAGATCCAATTCTGTATTTTTTTGTGCAGTTGACATTTATTGATTTATGCTGTACTTTCTCGGTATCTATTTCCTTATTTATGCTGAGTAGTTTGGATCCTTGCTCCACAGAGGAAAATAAGAATCAGACTGTAGATAGCGATTAAAAAGCAATTGGAATTCCATTTTCCATTTTTATCCATTGTGCAGAACACTACTTTAAGTTCCCATTTTCCTCACATGATGGAATAAGCTTATGAATATGTTACAAAGTCTGAGGTGGCTTCACATAACTGAAGATGTGAACAGATGGCAGCAGAACGTTCTCTGTATCTCTTTGCTGTCATCAACTGGTCATTGAGAGTTTTGAAACATTGGTCCATTAAATTAGTTGAACCACTAATGTGATCCATTCAGACTTTCACACTCCTGTGACTACCAAGTCCATTTGCCAATACCCTCTGGAGTTGACAGGCAATTAAACTGAGCTCTGTGAAAAACTCATGAATAGTAGCTCTCAGCCAAATTAGATTTTGGTCCTTGTTCTTTACTTGCCTCCCTCCCACTTTTTTCTCCATGTCAGCCTTAAACACATTCATTTCACCTTGGCTATCAGCACTGTTTTCTTTGCTGTTCCAAGGATCATTAAGAAAAACACAAGGGGATTATTTCCTTAATGTTATTTTTGTCTCCTGAAAAAGTGCATCTCCCTTTCAGAAATGCTTGCACAGTGTAGGTTGCAAAATAGCTATAAAAACTTTCTTTGCCTGCCTTTGTCACCAAAGACAATGAGGACACATCACACCATTTCCCCTGTGGATTAGTTATTAATGAATCCCAACTATGGCTCAGTTGAAGACAACACAAAGCAGGGGAGCGTGATTCACCCCAGTGATAGCACAGTTCTTCCCACCGGCTGCTTGGGTTTTTACTCTGCAATTTAAACCTTGTGATTTGTTTGAAGAAAGCACAAGACAGTGCCGTCTGCTTAGGTGGAATTAAATATAGTGGTTTGCATTGGGGATGGGTCTAGATAATCTAAAGGATAATCATAACTGGCCTGGGAAGATATAAAAATCCTGAAATATTATTCCTACATCAGTTGCTCAGGGCTATTTTTCTTCTTCCTTAGGTAGAATACATTTTTAGTCCCAAAATAGCAAAATATTTTATTTATTCATACATTTGAATGGCCTCTCATCAGAAGATTCTAGAACAGCGGTTCTCAACCTATGGGTCGCGACCCCATTTGGGGTCGATCGACCATTTCACGGGGGTCGCCAAGCAAGGCTGTCTGCCATTTTTTTCCCTTTTCCAGTGGGTGCCTTACCTCCCTTGGGCTGGGCCAGCTGGTGGTCGGCCTGCTCCGTCGCTGCCGCTTGCCAGCTACGCCTCGGCCGGCGCAGGGGGCAGAACCACGCATGCGCGGTGCTCCCGGGCAGGGAAAGTCCTCGACTTACGACCGGTTGGGTAGTCCTCAACTTACGACCGGTTTAGTCCTCGACTTATGACCGGTTTAGTCCTCGACTTACAACCGGTTGGGGGTCGCGGCATTAAAAAGGTTGAGAACCACTGTTCTAGAAGGCTTCCAGTTAGTAAAAACAGCAAACTTTATATAATATCAGCAACTAAAATAACAACTTCACCTTCTAGCTACCAAGGATCATCTTAATTTGGCCAGCATTCTCTTCCTTTCTTCCAGCTGGCCAATGGCCTAGTGTAAAACTAGGTACTTCAATCAGTACTGTGTCCCTCTTGGTGATTTTGTGACTTTGCTTTACAGTAAGGAAAAAGCACAAACAGCTACCATGTGATGGAACATCATATTAATCAGAAAAGATTGACACTATATTTCCAGTAATCATTCCTTCTTTAGTTTCAGCCCCTTTGCAAGCTGCCTATCTGACCACAAGGGTTCCTTTAGATGTGATGTCTCCTAGTTTTCTTCCTCACAACTATTGTTTGAGACTGTGCTTAATTTCCCTTTTTAGAAGTCTCAGTCATCTGCAATATATTTATTTCTAAGGTTTTCTTTCCGTGGCATCTTCTTTACTATTTATCTTAGCTTATTTTCTAAAAGCCACTTGCACCCAAAGTTTCTATTAATTTAACATCTTTCATCAATTCCAAATCCAGAGTACTTCTAATTTATTATTTATTATTTAAACTTATATGCCGCCCTTCTCCCTATAGGACTCAGGGCGGCTCACAGCATATTAAAACACACAAACGCCATTCCCCATAAAACCAATTAAAAACCAAATATTTGTCGCTGTATAATTAATTAAGATTCGAATTAAAATTATCCCTATTTAAAATTCTCCCTAGGCCAGACCCGCTTGTTGAAAAAGCCANTTGAGGGCGCGGCGAAAAGATAGGAGGTCCGGAATCGTCCGGATCTCGGGGGGTAGTTCGTTCCAGAGGGTGGGGGCACCCACAGAGAAGGCCCTCCCCCTGGGGGTCGCCAGCCGACACTGCTTGGCCGACGGCACCCTGAGGAGGCCCGCTCTGTGGGAGCGTACCGGTCTGTGAGAGGGAATCTGTGGCAGAAGGCCCATTTGAAAGAGAAAAATATGACCAGCATAAGTGAAAAATTTATCTGACATTATGTATTTGGCAGAAGTCTTCCAATTAGATATCTAGGTAGTTGAAATGTCCCTTAATACCTTTTCAATGTTTTTAAGCCTCATTGCCTGCTTTATCTGCCCCTTCTAACTTGTTTGATGGACAGTATCAGACACCCAGCAAGATATCCTTTTGTTTTGGCTTGTTCCAGATGTTTCCAGCACTCATGTTACCTTAGTAAGTTTATTACTGAAGTAAGTTTATTACTTAGTAAGTTTATTACAAGTAAGTTTATTACTGAATTACAGAGTTACACCACCAAGAATGTATGTATGTATGTATGTCTGTGTGTGTAACACTAATAATTTAGTGTTTGCCTTTGGAAGGGATTTTTTTAAAAAGGATTTTAGTAATACTGTGTACTACATATAGCCCTCATGCTTCATTTACTAGACTTGACTATGAGACATAAAAGACCTTCAGATAAATATACTGATACCATCAAATCCATCTCAGCTAGCCAGTTTAGCATGAGGACAGAGAGAGGGCAAGGAAGTATTTATGAAGTTGGTTTACTCTTTATAGCCCATTAAAAAAAGAAAGAGAGAAGAAGAGAAATGTGCCTATAGCTGCTTTTGGAACCAACCTCAATTTTCATTCAGAAAATCCAAACTGGCTTTTTCACAAAACAATTCCCTTATAAAAACTTAAGTGGAATCCTCCTTAAGATACCACATCATTCATTTTTATGGAATAGCGGAATTTGAAAAGAAGGGAGGAAACCCTATTCTTGGGTCCAATTCATTTGACCATTGTATTGTTGCCTTTTCATACGAAGCCAAATGTTTCTCATGCATTGTGAAGGCACATGGACAGAATGCACCTCTGCCACCTCTTCTTTCAACCAAGAATAAAAACAGCTCAATATGACGCTGATGCAGAAGGACAACAGAATTAACAGCCCCGCATATTGTAACAGAATGATCAAAGTGCACTGATGTCTTTCTCTCGTGTTGAATGATTTCTAAGTCCCTTACAAGAGGGAAAAAACAAAAAGCAAAGGCTAAAGCTATGAAAGGGAAGCTGGCACTTGTCTGCCAAGGTGCTGGTAATAACTGGGCAACATCCTTCATTTTTCTATTTTTCTCATCCTGCTAGCACGTGTTAAGATAATATAATGTAATGCATTTGAGCTTTGGTTTAAAATAGATCTGTTTATAAAAATAGAGCCTTTCAGCTAGGATATGCTTTGGCATTTTGGAAAAAGCTTTGATATTTCTTAGTAAGCTATTCCTCCTACATTTTGAAGAAAGAAAAATTAACCCTTAAATGAGAGCCATTTCACTGAGCTTCCAAAGAATGAATTGAACACCAAACAGGAAGACAATTCCAAGAAACGTCTCCACATAAAGAAAAAACCGAAGGACTAATCTTTGAAAAATCAATCAGTCCATCAATCCAAACTAAATTACTCTTTGAGGGAAAGTACCAAATGATATGCAATGTAGATTTATTAAGAGAATAGATGAATAGTAGTTAAATTTTTACTCTTAGCCATTGGTTATTCCATTTTGTAGCAGTATAGATCCTTATCAGGCCAGTGCAAGCCCCTTCTCCTCTGCCACACTTTCCTATTCTGTTTTTTTTTAAAGATGTTTTTATTCCCAAGTGAGAAACTCTAGCCCTAGACTTTCCCAATCAACTTCTTTCTGGATGTGTTAGGTGCCTTTCTTTCAGCCAGCAAGTCAGATAGGAGTTGAAGACTCATGCATCATTTTTGTCAATTTGGATTACGAGCTCAGCATACATTTCTAAGAAGGTATCGCCCAAGGGCATCTGCAAAGGGAATCAAAAAGTCAAAATGGCAACTGCAACCATGTAATCAAAGCTGTGTTCTTGATTTTTTTTGACACTCATTTTTCCTTGGAATCACCTAAAGCAGACATGTCAAACACAAGGCCCGGGGGCCAGATGCGGCCCGCGAAGTGGTTTCATGTGGCCCGCGAAGCCATCTTGGAAACAGTGAGGGAACGGCCCCCGCTGCCCTGGCCCTGGCCCAGACCAGCCGGGAGTCAATGTACAATTTTGTGGTGGCCATCTTGGCACTTGCCCTGGTGGACCAGGCCTTGGCACTTGCCCCGGCCCCACCTCCTTCTGCCAGAGACCCTCAGATCTGTCCCACTCCTGCCCAGGCCCCCATAGGCACCCTTGACATGAATGATGTAGAACTGGCCACACCCACCCAGTAGGCCACACCCACTCCATTCCCGCCCACCCAGTAGGTTGCACCCACTCTGGCCACACCCTCCTGGGCCCTCCAGGGCAACCGCAATGCTGATGCGGCCCTCAGTGAAATTGAGTTTGACACCCCTGACCTAAAGCCACGTGGCTTGATGTTTGCTATGGGCATGGATCTAAAGCAGCCTTTTCTAATCTGTTGATTTCCAGGTGCACCAAGCTAAACATTCTTACCTACTGAGGGATTTGAAGCGTTAAGATTTGTTTTTGATTGTTAGTTTTCTTGGGACCTCTTCTGATCACTATTATTTTAGTTAAAACTGGTAACACTGCTTCTCACTATTTTGAGTCAATAATTACAGCACACAAAAACTGTAGTGTAATCTCTGCAATCCTCCCTTTCCCCTAAGGAAAAACAAGAATGAAAAATCCAATACCATTCAGTTTGCATTATTGCTCGTCTTGATACCATTCTCAAACACCAAAAATGTTTAAGTGTGATTTTGAGTTACACCAGGTTTGCTCACCCTGTCCCATGGTTAATTTTATCCCATCTTTCTAATGGCTGGCATGTTATTCCAGTAGACTTTTGGCTCTCTTGCTCATTTTCCTCTTCCTCTCTTTTGGCCCTATAGGCTACACTAGTATTTAGTTATCTTAATGTAACAATTTATGAAGAATTATTCCTATGAAAGGATCTCTTAGCATATGTAGGCCAACTCTGGTGGATTGCTAAATTTGAGGATTCAGCCCCCTGGAATACTTGATGGAAGAATCAGAGACGTAAGATGGAAAAATTCCACATTACCCACCATTGAGGGATGGTTAGTGAAACTGACAGAACTTGGTGAGATGAACAAACTGATTTCTTCAATTAAAGAAAGGATAATATCTACAATTATTGGTGAAAGGAAACCTTTTATGGACTTTTTGCATACAAATGAAAAAATGAACTTGTGATTTATGGTTTTGAAATTAGACAGGATAGACTATAGAAAGAAGAGAGTCATGATGTAATTTTAGAGAGAGAGATTAAAGTATAATTCTACATTATAACTGCTATGAATAATATTGAAAGTCACTTCTTTATTTCTTTTTATCTTTTTCTTTTTTCTATTTCCTTCTACTTTTTCTGATTGTACTTTTAGTTCTTCCTTTTATTTTTCTTTTTTTCTCTGTTCTATTTTAGTTTATATTCTTTTTATTACTCTTAAAATTTTCCATAAAATTTTATACATTAAGAAAAGGAAAAGTCAGAGAATTGATAATTTACAATTTTATTGCCTTCCATTACATTCAATAATCCACTATCAGAGACGACTGTATGTTATGGGAATAGTAGTCCCAAGGGGTAGGCTGAGGTAGCCTGTGATGGAGCTACTAAATAAGTAATCTTTAGTCACCACTCATGATGTGTTATATATCTTTAGGAACAGCCTACATCCTGGAGCTAATTGGCAACAACTTTACTGAATCATTGAGCACAACAGTTTTTTTCTATTATGTTCCAGGCGTCTACCTGCAAATCATTTTTGTCACTGGGCTTTTAAACCTTTCTTGTCTCTGCTTTTTGAAAGCTTTAGACCTATTTACGAGGGCAATTCAGAAATAAACCTCCGTTTGGTTATCAATGACAGACACTCACAAATACAGAACTTTTATTATACACATTAGAAAACTACAACATTACATTATTTTTTGACATAATTACCATTCAAATTGAGGCACTCATCATAACATCTTACAAGGTTTAAAATTCTTTAGTAGTAGTTGCTCTGCACCAAATCTGGGCTATAAGGGGGTGATAAAAAAAACATCCCAATGGAACTGTTTCAAAAATTCTTGGATGCGTCTAGCGGTGTGCGGGTGAGCATTATCGTGAACCAACACCACACCGGAAGGGGCGCCATAGAAAATCTCGCCAAATGTGAAGATGCCAGAGGAGTACTGCTAGTGAAATTCATGGAGCGTGGTTCGACCATCAGTTCAGAAGTCTACTATGAAATGTTATGAAAACTCAGACGAGCCATCCATAACAAGCATCGAGGCATGCTGACTTCCAGTGTGGCGTTGGTTCACGATAATGCTGGCCTGCACATCTCTAGACACACCCAAGAACTTTTGAAGCAGTTCCATTGGGATGTTTTGATCACCCTCTCCCTCCCACATAGCCCAGATTTGGCACCGAGCGACTACTACTAAGGAATTTCAAACCTTGTAAGACGTTATGACAAGTGCTTCAATTTGAATGGCGATTATGTAAAAAAGTAATATAATTTTCTAATGTGTATAATAAAAGTTCTCTATCTGCGAGTGTCTGTTATTGATAACCAAATGGAGGTTTATGTCCGAATTGCCCTCGTAAATGAACATAGCCTTATACTGAGGAAAGAAGTAAATGAAATTTTCTTATGCTTTAACAACTTAACTCTATAATGCACCCTGTTGTATTTTTCTTTTCAGCCCAAATGCGAAGGTAAGATGTTCTTTTCTTTTGATTCAGCCATTCATTTCCAATTACCATTCCACAATTTCCCCACATTTGTGTTAAAACTAGAAGCTCTCTGAGGCAGTCTGCTTTTTCTAATTGCTCAGTTTTATATCTCTTCAGCCCTGTATCTTTTCAACAGATTTCTAGTGCTTTATTCTCCAATCTTTTTTTCCTCACTCACAACAGATGACTGCTGGAGCTTCAGTTCCTATGTTGCACTGAATTGCATAGTTCTCCCAGTATGATGGTGTTTGTCAATTTGGTTTTCCTGAAGCTCTGCAGTGCTGTGTGACATAAGAAAGTATCCCATGCATTAAGGTATTAACTATTAGTATCACACAGTTAGTTCTTTAATGTTGAGAGACATAAACATTGTATACATGTTGTGGGTGAAGTTCATGGCAGCATCCAAGCCATTAGAGACCATCTATGTATCATTTCCGATATTGCAATTATTATTTAAGAGTTCTTTCTACAGATTAGACCAAATGAACTTTCAGAGTCTGTCTTGCATGGGCCCATTTCACAGAACTAAATGAGTCAATTACTTTGTATTTATTTAAACACATGACTTTAATGCAGGCCTCAAGAAGAAAACAAAAACACTATTATTTGTCATTTGACATTTGACAAATCCACGCCAAAGAATATAGTGGCTAGAATATATGGATTGTTGGGAAAAGCTCAACTGGACAGGGATGAGGGATCAAGCAAGGAATTAGCCCTAGTTGTTGCACAGTTGCAAGATAACCAGGACTAACAACCCCCAATCCCCAAGCTCCTATCTGTTCCCAAAGGAAGGCAAGCAGTCTGGGAAGATTCCTGTATTACAGGCGGAATATAATTATTATATTCTGAGTTAGTTTGAACTCCACATGTGTGGATCTGGTCGCTTGCACTTGACATAGATTGAATATGATAGATCATGCTTTTTTGTGATGCACAGGAAAAGGAAATGAGTGTGGGAAGGTTGTTGGATTTGCCTTTTAAACTATGCACAGCCCATGCATATTCCTCGTCTTCCTGGATGTATAAACATTTCAGATTGTAGTCTATTTAGGAATAGGTTAATTATTGCGGAATTGAATAGAAGCCTCAAAGAACTTGTCTCAAAATTACTCCAATTACCATCTGTTTTACAAATACTACCCTTCATATCAAATTCATCAGTGGAAAATGCATGTATGCAGTGAAATTTTAATTTGGAAAAAAGCACACCATAAGTTCCTATTGTGACTAGAACTATAATATATAGCCAGTCTTTCCATTCATCCTCATCATGATGTTTCCTTCAGAGTATGCAACATTATGCAAAGCATAGAAAACAGTAAAAGTACAGACCAAAGAGATTGAAAACATGAAGTGAGATCCATGCAAATCAGCCCAGATTCTACTACATCTCTAAAATGTTTCATATATTGCCTTTTGTTTGTTTCAATCTGATACACATTCATCCTCTGAAATGTGACTAGGTTGCCTCAATATACCTTTGTGCGGTTCACTCATTTCACTCATATTATTTCACTCATATTATTTCATTATCCATTTATTTTTTGACCCTATCTCTTCTTGTTTTATAATGCAGTAAGTATGCTGATCTCATTCGCATTGCATTCATTTTTTTCTTTTTCTTAATATAATATATAAAAGTGGACAGAAACATATTTTTGTTGCTTAATTCAAAAACATTCATTCCTTGCAACAGATCACATCTCATTCCTTATCATTGTGCCAATATGTGCAAGTTATAAAATGTCTATTCTATCAAGATATACAAATTCATCTACTCATTTTAATTTTTAATAATTTGACTTGCAATAATTCATTCCATTTTCCCAACTACCTTGGTTTTTGATGCATTTATTTTAGATCATGGAATCCATCTAAATTCTCTGCAAACCATTGGAGTTGTCAGAAAAAACCATGGCTTTGTTTACATGCATGTTCCCAACTACCAAAAACATTCCTTATTCTTTATCCATCAATATGGATAAGGAGTTTCATACCTTCTTGTCTCACAATTGCTCAGTTCCTTTATGAGCTTTCCTTTATTCTCATGAATGTCTTAGTTTCATCATGTGGCACTCATGACATTCAACCAATCTTCATGTTCATATTTGCACAAAATATTCCATAATTCAAAATGATAGTTCTTAACTTACAACTATTCATTTAGCAACCATTCAAAGGTACAATGGCACTGACTGATCCTCACACTTCTCACCGTTGCAGCATCCCCGCAGTTACATGATCAAAATTTGCTGCTTGGTAATCGTCATGTATTGATGATGGATGCAGCATCCTGGGGTCATCTGATTGCCATTTGCAATCTCCCTAGTTGGCTTCTGACAAGCAAAATCAATGGGGAAATCCGGATTCGCTTAACAACACAATTCACTTAACATCTGCAGCGATTTGCTTAACAACCATGGCTAAAAAGGTCATAAAACAGGGTGTGACTCACTTAACAATTCTCTTACTTAGTAATAAAAATTCCGGTCCCAGTTGTGATCATAAGTCGAGGACTACCAGTATTGGCTTATCATACATTTTCTCTTTCTCAAGGACCAACTAGTTTTTCTGTCCTGTCTGGAATAAAATCATATTGCACTTTCCAGATTTTCCTCTTTGTCATCCCTTGAACCTTTTCAGTCAAAATTCTGCAACAACAACAATAATAATCTTTGCCCACACATTTAACAATTTACATTTGCTGTCCTTCCTTATGTATGGGGGTGACAGTTTTCTACTCAAGTGCAAATACGGTCTTCATATACAGTAAACAAGTTGCAGTGTCATTCTATAACCAAACCATTTTCAGATTTTAATGTTTTTTCAGTGACATTTCTGCACTATAACCTTTCCATTTTTCAACATTCCAACAGCAGTAATTTCCTTTTCATCTATTTTTCTTTTGAACATTAATATTTATAACATTCCCTTCCATTCTACTTTTTCATACCTTTCTCATATATTCGTGCATATTTCTGAAGTCGAACTTCCAGCATTCTCTCACTTCCTGTTTCAACCCAAATAATTATATCACTTTTATCTTAGTTCCATTCCTCTCCTGGAGGTTCTTTGTTTAGTTGCCTTCATTTATTTCCAAAAATGTTATACATTTTAATCAAAACCGTGTAGTATTTTCTTTTATTCTTCCCTTTTCTTTGTTCTTAATCATATTTTGTAATTCTATTTTTCACTGCATACATTTTGTAATAGCTTTTTCTCAGCATTCTTGTAGCACTTATGAATTCTTTTCTCATACACAGAATCTTTCATATCTTCTTTCCATCAAACTTCCCTTATTCAACTACCTTTATACACTTCTCTGGCATGTTGTAGCCTGTTTATTTTCTAAGGAGTTTCCACTGCTTTATTGCAAGAACAATAAAACTAACCTCATTTCCTAGAGTTGTTACATAGCAGAATGGTATAATTGCTGGGGAAACCTTTTCCATCCAAGGCACCTATGTGCAGATTTGCATGCAAACAGAGTGCAAGAATAGATCCAATGATAGGCACTTCAGTGAGGATATAGTCTATGGTTCCTTTCCCAACATATTCTATAAACCCTTTTGGTCAGGATTCTCTCTCGTGCACTTTTTCTCAAACTTTACTCTTTTATTTTGTTTTCCTCAGCACTTTCTTCTCTCACATACCAATGCCATATCCTTGATCATCTCCCAAATACACACTCCATTCTCTGGCATATATTCAGCTTATTCTCTTACTCTCTCACACACACGATCTCATTTTTCACTTCCTTTCTTGCACCAACACTCCACACACACACACACACACACACACACACACACACACACACAAACCTACTGATATCAGGCTTTGAAATAGCCTAATTAGAAGCAGCCTTTGAAATGCCCCAATACATTTGCAGATGGGAAGGCAATTGTTTGGAAGGGATGCCATTTCACAGAAGGTACAAACAGACCATCCATTAATCAGTCAAATTTCCCAAACCACAATTAAACTTTAAAACAAGTCTCTGTTCTTATAAACAAGATTTGTAGAAAGAAAACTGAGGTGTCTTCCAAGTACATTTTTCTTCTCTTGAGTGTAGCACAATAATTTGTATTGCAACAGGGTTATAATTTAGATTATGATTTATAATCTCTCCACCACAGGCATTGTTAAAGTGGCAACATATATAAAATGGGAACCACAGGATTTGGGAGTACAATAGGGGAAGAAGGAAAGTTAAATCATCTCACACTTTGTGTTTTTGAAAACACCTCCTGTGAGGTTCCTATTTACATTGGGTAAAAAAACTCCTAATAACCCCAATTTTAGTTTATCTGATACAGAAGTGTGCATTAAAACTTGGAATATTAAACCTGGCCATGTTTGGACTCAAAAGGTGTTCTGAAGTACGTATCCTACCATGGGTGAGTGAGGGATAGGCATCGTACAGCTTCCCAGATGTTGCTGAACTATAATTCCTAGCACAACCAAAAGGAAGGGAAGTTCAGATTTGTAAGTCAGCAATATTTTGCGATCCACACATTGCCACCCCATTTTCCGAGGGAAAGTTAACAGTTAAGAACAATAATCTGTCATCAAGAAACAATAGTTGGATAAAAAAAATTGAGTTTTCTCTGATTCACACTTCAGTCTTGATGACAGTTTCATGTCTGTGTAAATTTCCTTGGCAAGAATATGGAAATGGCTTGTCACCACTTTTTCCATAATGGTTTTCAACTTCCCAATATTGCTTGATATACCATGATGGTCTCCTGTTTAAGTACTAATCACGTCTTCTTTTGAAGCATAAACAAAGCACAAACAAAACATCCTTGTCTGAATTATGTGTGCAAACATGTCATCCACCACCCACCCACCCACCCACCCACCTACCTACCTACCTACCTACCTATCATCTATCTATCTATCTATCTATCTATCTATCTATCTATCTATCTATCTATCTATCTATCTATCTATCTATCTATCTATCTATCTATCTATCTATATCTTGACAAACTGACTAGTCAATGGAATCCAGTTACATGTGTTTTTGGATGGAACCAAAATGTCATTGAGAAACTGAAATCAGAATTTAGGATTACAAAGATTAGTGGGACTGTTAATTATGATTAATGTAAATTATGTTGGTTTCAGGATGCCTAACTCTAGATTCTATGTATTATCTATAAGTACATTAGAAATGATAAGATAGATTCAGAATTGCACAGACTGTAGGACAACTGATTTTGCTAATTTACCATTCATTCCCATACATTTCTTGAAACCTTTTCCAGGTTCTTAGTGATAAGGCAACATAGAAAAAATTTGTTGGCTATTTAAGATTAAATTTTAAATATTTTGTTCTGCAGCAGTTTTATTTAAATAAGTATACATTTCCTACCTTACATTTTTCACTTAGTAAGAGGATGTTGGATTTTACTCCTTTTACTATTTACTTCAAGTGAGTTCCCTCTACAATTGTTTGTACATTCAATCATAACATCATCCAACTTCCATTCTTCTTTTTCACCTTCTAGACCAAGCTTTTTGTTTATGGGACAATAATTGTTAGATAAATTTACTTGCAAAAAGATAGTCAAATGAAATTACCTAGGCAGAATCAACCCATGCTTTTATTTCCATTGCATATAAAAATTTCATATGAAGGTATCTGACATACAGTACTATTCCATAGGCTGTAAGAGAGGCTAAGAAACCATTGAATTATTTGCAATGTTCGCATACTCTGTCACTCTAAAGACATACCCAAAGGAAACAAAACCAACTGAAAACAACTAAAATATTGTTCAGGAATTCTGTTGTAATAGTGTCCCTTTTATATTGTGAAAAACAAAAGCAATCGTATTCCTTTGGGCCAGGGCTGCTAAAATCTACAGTTTGTGTCAAGGAGGCGGCTCTGTTTTTCTTGAAAAAGAATTTCTCCTTTCACCAAGCAATCACATGCTACATGGGCTGGGTGCGGGTAGAATAGAGATGAGGTATCTGAACTATAAAGCTTCATGTCCAAGAGCAGCAGCGAGACATACTTCAGGCCATTGTTGATTTTGCTTAAAACAAACGGTAGTGTTTCAATGATGTAGGAAAGCTACAGACGTTCCTGATGCATTCATATGATGCACATTCATTCATACAGAAGTAAGCTTTGGCTGCCTGAAAGCCTTATAGGAGGGAAGAGGTCCTGTTTTACAGCGCAATATCAATACAGGTCTAATCTGGAGAGCCACTGTATTAAAGATAATGGGTATAATCTGCCTATATGAATTTGCCTCGGTATGGACAGAAAGTAACTTCCTTGTTTCGGTGGGGCTTGAGAGCAGTAGCTGCCATTGATTAGTGCTCATTCTTTTTGATTAAGTGGTGGCGACATTTTTTTCCCCTTTACTTTCTCTAAGAAAGGTGAAGAATCCCTCAAGAAAAGCTTTGAAGGGGAATGTATATTCCATTAGAGAGAAGGCATTTATCCAAAAAGAGGTCAGAGCCCGGCAGGGGCATCCACATGGTGTCTCAAAAAAGTCAAGATGGCAGTTTCAATTGCACAGTCTCTTGCCATCTTGCCTTTTTTTAAAAACCCTTCTTCCCAAAACCCAGCTTCAGTGGATCTAGATAGTGGAAAAGAGAACATTCCTAGATGGGACACAGTTGAAGTCCCTTTTTAAAAAAGCATAGTAGAGATACACCCAGCCCATGTTTGCTACGACCTTTCTTCCAAATGCAGCAAAACAGAAGAAAATTTTGTTTAAAGTTAAGGCACAGCCCTGGGACCAAAGACCTGCAGCTTTTAATTTATATATCTATGTATTCTATCATTTTTCTCAACTCTTCCATAAACAAGCTCTAAGGTGATATAGAATATATTACACAAGGGAAAAATGTACAAGGGGAGTATGTATACACAATATTAATTCTCTCACCAAGAGTTCCAAATATAGCAACACCATCCTGGCAAGGATGATGTTATAATAAGAACTTATAATTTACAATTAACATTACACTATATACATTACAATAAATACATAGCTGTAAACAGAGACAAACAAGACTTATTACAAGTAAGGTCATTTGGTGAGAAAAAAATATGCATGGCACAAATAAAAAATAAATAAATGCATTGTAAAATAAATGACAAAGTTGTAAAATTCATTTCATTCTCAAGTTTTTTTAAAAAAGCTTTTGAATGTGATTTGTTCTACCTATATTATCTGATCACATTTTTTGAAACAATGACATGAAATCAGAAATCAAAAGGAACAGACACAACATTACCAAGAACAGTAACTTGCAAGCTAAAGTATAAATGCAAACTCAAATTCCTCTTGCCTTTTCCAGATTCTCTCACTTTCCTTTTCAAAACTGTACCAATGCTTTGCATTTTACTTGTGGCAAAAACAGAGAGCACATGTAAAGTCACCTTTTAATATTTTTTTTCAGCCATGGGTGTGCTATCACACACTTCAGGCAAAATAAAATAAAAGAATAAAACAGAAAAGATTGTACAGTGCATTCAATCCCTGGCTCTAAAAATTATGCTTTCTGTCCTTTGATTGTCCATGTGTATGGGTGTATTTTTACACAATACACAATACAGTCTCCATTTTCTTTGAAAGTTTAATCTTACAGTGTGCACTCTAACAAGATCCAGCAATGAATTAAACTTTCTTGAAATTAATAGCTGGGAAATCTTGTTAGAAAGCAAAGATATTTATGTATTTAACAGTTCTTTCCTCAGAATGTGCTGGCCAAGCCAGAGAACACTCCACCTTATTGATTAAACTATTAGTGCAGAGAAAAAAATTACCCTTCTATGTCCATTTAGATTTTTGGAATTTATATTGCTTTTTTTTCATTAAAATTCCAGGCACTCTTGGGGACTGTACAAATGTCAAAGTAGTGAAGGAGAGGCCATGAATTTATGCTAAGAGCAATTTGATGAAAATCTTCCATTCATTTCCCGAGTTGGTATTTTTTAACAAAAGGCATTAAGAACTAAGAAAGAGTCAACATATTAAAACATTTTTCAAAAATCCTCATTAGTCAGTGCTTACCATAAGAACTTGATATACAAAACAACCCTTAATTCTAAATAAATGAAGGAATAGTTCCATTGTTTACAATGAGACTAAAGCCTTATTAATTTAGGCTCGATCCAATCCAATCCTATTTTTGTTTTCAGCGAAACAAGGACTCATGATTCACACCCAGTCCAACAAAGTTGCTTTAATACTGGGATTACAATAACTCTGTGCAAAGTTTTTGCATACAGTGAAGAGCTGTTTTATGCAAATGTACGTCAAATATAGAGGATCTATGTGGTCAAGGAAATGTACCATGTTGATAAAGCAGCATGAATATGTGCCTACTAATGCAACCTGGCAAGAGAAAGGCAGCACAGGACATCTGAGGATGGCCCATTTCAATCCTCACAGATATCAATCTGCATTAACATCTGCTACTGTGCATAGATTTCCTACACATTATTATAGCTGTATGCTACACCTACAGCCAAATTTAAAACTAGATAAGTAAATCCCATAATGGCATGTAATTCTACAATGGATGGCAGTCTACACTTTGTTCTGAAAATGCTTTTTTTTCTCACAACTTGTCAGTTTTGTAGGGTAGTGCATTTCCCACAATAGCACAAACCCACTCAAAAAATTTTTTGAAGTAACAAAAAATTCCTTAGAAACAGTTTATTCCTGACCCGTTTGCACAAATATAATCTGAAGTACTGTGCAATAAAAGTGGCCCGTAAGCCTCCAACCAAAGTATTTATTTGTTGGTCTAGTAAAGTCACTGGGGCTGAAGACTATTACAATGCTATTGTTCACTCCAATGAACTGTCTCATGGAAAAGGAAATATTCAGTGATCAGATAAAATACTAGGAAAGTCACACTTATACTGGCCATAGATCTGAAAACCTCAGATCTAAATTTGTCATTCATTTCAACCTTCTAAACCCCAATGCATCTACTATAGGAAGATTGAATCCTAATGGTCCAAATTCCTGTCACTTCTCAATTGTTGCAACCCAAATGTTGGGGAACTGCTACTCTAGTGTTCCACTAGATTTCAAAAATAATTGTTTTGGTTGAGGAGAATTAACTCACAACCATAAACCTTGGATCTGCAGGACTAAGCTATCTGCGAGCCAAAGAGCTCATAGCAGATAATATATTGCTGCTTTTGGACATTTACAAAGAAAAAAGACAGAAAACAAAGTGTTTTCCTACAATAAGAGGCTGGGTAGGTGGGTGGGTGAGAGAGAGAGAATTAACAGAACATCATATATGTATCATTGGTCTATAAAACAAAAGGCTATTTTATAACAGTTGAAGGAATTGCTATGAAAATCTAAGTGCAAACAAATATAAAATTCAATTAATCCAGTGTAGCATATACATGTACTGAAAACTTGCAAGTTACTCTTTTTTGGGGATAGGAGAAGAGGTAGGAAGAAAAAGCCACTGGCAGATGAAATTCAGAGGGTGTTGCATTCTTTTAAATATAATAACCCAACACATTTAATAATAAAAGTAAACTCTACAAAAAGATTTCTGTTGTACATATGATACAAAATGCAGACTTTAGTGCAACCATTGAGCTACACCTTTTTCAGTCATGTTTCAGGAAGACTTGAAATTAGAAAAGTATGTGATTTCCACAGCTTCATCTTCCTACTGGTTCATGTTGTATCCCGATATTTGAGTGCATTTATTTTCCACTAGACAACTTGATTCATTTGCTGGTCACTTTCTTTAGATTCTGGTGTTAATCATTAATTGTATGTTATTAATTGCCTCTTCATGAAATTAAAACCTAATACAAAACACACATACAATCTCACACACACACACACACTCACATTAGCTTTGGACCAGCCTTTCCTCCTTTTGAAAAACAGCTGTGAGTACTGTCAGTCTCTCATATCAGCCAAGCTGAACTCTTAATTCAACTGTTCTTTGCAGATGTTTTCCTTCATTCTCTGGTACCATGGAGATGAACAATTCTGGTCACACTAATCCTGAGTGCCGAACTAAGTTTTTGATCAACAAACAACTCTGGCAGATGACAGTGAGGCATGATCACGGTTGTGCCATATGATATGCACTTTGGAAACCATTTTCAGCTTTTAAAAACAGAAAAGGAGAGAGTATAGAGAACTATGCAGTTAGCATACTGTTACGTGTCAGGAGACTGTTCTTCTAGCACACAAGGTTCTGACTGATTCTCCTCCTCATCCTCCTCTCCCACTTCTTCTCCCACTTGCTCATCAAGTGGAATTTCTGTGGACTCTGAGTCTTGGGTGCAAAGAGTCTTGGAGTCACTGCAGCTGGTATCTTCTTCCACTTGACTTCCACTGTCCTTCTCTGTGTCTGATTCACCATCTTCTTCCAAAGTTAGTTCAAACTGAAATTTTTCAGTTTGTCCTTGTCTACCCTCCTCTTGGTCATCTGGTGCAGGAGAAGGACTCTGAGGGATTGTGCTCTGGTACCATTCACGATTGTCCTCCAAAGTATCTAAGATGTCTTGGGCATCTGGATGGACAAGGTCTGCCCAGGTCTCCCAGAGAGGGTGAACAATGTAGTCTATAAAACCCACCTGTTACAATGTAAAATTAAGGGGAGATGTTATTCTAAAGAATGAAGGGATTAAGTTTATCACATTATTTATTAAAATTAACTTCACAAGAAGCTATCTTTTTATTTAGTCCTTTTCTATATTATTTTTCTTTTAAATGAAAACTCCAAATTATTTTTTTCATTATTTAATAGACTTTAGCATTTTATCAATCATTTGTGCAAACATGACCTTGAGGGAAATAAACAAAACCATGTTACAAGCAAAGTAATATTCCTTAAATCATGGGAAACAAGATAGCATTGGGAACAAACTCAGGTAGACTCCTCTCTGAGTCACTGAGATATAAGAGGGAGGGGAGATAAAGTCCAATCACTCTTGCAAGATTCCATTAGTATAGCATTGTAATATAGCGTAGCAATGTAATATAGTTCTTGTCTTCCTGTAGAGTCAGTTTCCTGATCTGAGCTGTGCTGAATGGCTGACATCAATCAACGGTTATTGCCTAATTTTTTCAAGAGCTTACAGGATTCTCTAAACCATCTACACTGATTTTTCATCCTTCAATTAAATGATTACCTGTGATTTTTCTACAGATGCATTGTGTTTATCACACATGGGACTTATTTCCATGCCTCTTTCTCTTTCTCGATCTCCCTGACGAAAGAACTCTTCCATTATTCTATCTGTCCATTGGCGATATAACTGGAGTGGCTTTGTTGGATTACTTAGATCTGCACAGTGTACCATATTTTGTAGAACCTAAATTAAACAGGAAAAAAATATTGAGAAAACTTGTGTTATTCCACTGGAGACAAAGCTCTTTTTCCATTTGCACATTGGTGGGTGAGAAAACAGAAATCTTGAAAATACATGGAGTGCAAGGTTTATTCTGAACACCAGCAGGATGATATGCTGTGCGTTTTTCACACTGACATTAATAGCTACCAATTATCTCACATCTATAGCTTTGCCTATATTAAAAGACCAAAAATGTTGTAAGTGCAAGACTAATCAGTTATGAAGATATGTGGGAATTAATCAAGCCTGTTAGCCACCCTCAAGACCAGGAAAAAAAACTTCAGACACTGACATAATAGTCTAAATTAGGATTGGCCTGCAGGCTACATAAGCATTTAAATGAAATTTTGAAAGCCAAACTGCAGAAATGGGTACCACTGTATATGGAAATGTTAAAAATGATTTAAGAATGAAAATTAATTTTAGCATCATTAAATGAAGAGTCAAGAAAGAGTGAAGTACCTCTGTAAGCTGAGGTACCTCATCAAGGAAGAATGCCCTAGAAGCAGTAATAACCAAGAGAATGTTTTTGCAAAAAGTATGGCAGTCAGTCCAAAAAGTCGAGTCACCCAGGTCATCTGAAGGTAATGATGTGAATAAAGAAGACAATTTGTTTGAAATGCAGAGTATCTTACCTGAATCCTATCTGAATAGTTATCAAGAAGTAGAACTCCAGAGCTAGTCACTTTCTTGGTTTCAACCATTGTTTTCAAATCGGCCAATAGATTCATATGCTTAGACATGTCTGTGGCAAGCACCTTGGAGGAGAAAGAAAAGATAAAGGTCACAATAATTGATTCCATCTTAAAGCTATTACATCTTGCTAAGGAAAATAAAGAGACAGTCAGAGAAAATATTCTAATCAATAGATAGATCTTATGGAAACACAAATTGCACAAATCAGGTATGACATATTTCAAACTATTCACCCCCCAAAAATTTTTTTATGTGGTACATCATTTTGCATTTGAGCTATAGGATGACAGAAAAATGAAAGTAATATCAAATTTATCATGAAATGGATCTATAAAAACAGAATACATTAAAAATCATAAATAAATAATGAATAAATAAAAACAACTCACAATGTCAATGACCATCTTCCTCAATGATTGCTTCTGCTTTTTTGTCACGTTCTGGAAAATGTCACAATTCTCCTCCTGCAATAATTTGAATCCAACAGCTAGATGATGGTTTTCCAGGACTGATGAATCATTATACATCAAGGCAAGTTCAGAATCTGCAAGTAAGTCCCAAGACAGCACTGTTAATAAAATTTGCATTTTTGTTTGATTGTTTTACTGGTTATATTTCTGGGTCTTAACATTATTAAGGCATCCAAAACATCCATCTACATTAGAAAAAAACACACCACTATGGCTAATTGCAAATCAAATCTGACAACAGACTTTCTTCAAGAACCATGCATTTTTTTTCTCAGAAAGTATATTTTTCCACAATTGTCATTTATCCTGCTGAAATGTTATCTGCCATGCTGACAGAGCTTTAGTATTGTCTCCTTTTTTTTCTATTGTTTGGTGGCGAGCACTAATGGAAGCAGAAGACTCATTAATAAGATGTAGAGTGCAATTAGATAACCCATGACTTGTTGGGTCATCCTTTCAGAGATATTTCCTTACCTAATCAGAAAAACAGAATGACCATATGCAAATTGCTATTGTTTTGGTTTGAAAATTAAAGAAGAAAGCATCATTTTATTAAAGAAGAAAGATGTCTAGCAAGGCAAATATAGATGCTTTTCATTTAATGAAGGATACTTTAAGAATACTGGTTTACATTTCTTTTTCCTTGGCTTAAAGTGACATACAGCTGACCATGCTAGAATACTGGTTTCTCCAGATAAATCAGCACATTCTCCATGATTTGTCCCTCTGCTTTATATACAGTGAGAGCAAAGAATGACTGTATTGGAACCTGTGTATGCTGAAGAGGGACAACTTCACCTTCTGATAAATTGACTGCAATTCTTGGAATCATGACAATGTCATTTTTGAATGCACCATCATTGTATGCATTCCTTTGGAAAGCTTTGGAAGATCCAAGTTCCTCATTAAAAGGATGGCAGATCTTCAATTCCAGTTTATCTGATAGCAGTCCAAAGAGTTCACCTGAATCAAGGAGTTCTGTGGGAAAGTGAGTAGCTTTAGCTCTGTGACAGAATGTGCATATGAAGAAACAGTTTTGGGAGAATTTTGGCGACACAGAGTTTTTCCAGAAAGAGGCCCAGAAGAAGACACTGTGCAGTCCTGAGCTGGATGGGGGAGGGAAAAGAGTCCAGGGTAGAATCTATTCTCCCCCCCTCCAGCTCAGTAATGATATAATGGTGGATTTGCCCTTGAATAATTACAGGATTCCATCCATTCCTCATTCAAATGACTTTTTTTTGTACCAAAGGGTTCATTTGGAAGAGGCAGTTGTATTAGCTAATGTTCTTCCTGAAACTGTTTGCGATAGGTTCACCATTGCTATATAAATTGAGAAGTTCATCAGGTAAATTGCCTATCCTGACCCTTCCTTTCATATAGCAGAAACTGGTGGTTTTTCCAGGGAATAGGAATTTATGACAGTGAGTGCAGACTTTGGCCATGGTACCAATATCAGCAGAAATATTACATTGTGAAAGTTGTGCATTTTGCCTTGCTCTTTCTGTTGAATGTTGATGTTGAAGGCAGATGTAGTCACACTGAGGAACTCTTGCAGTAATTAATGTCTGCCACACATTCTGAAGTTCATCTTTGTTTTCCTCCTCTGTCTTTTCTTGTTTCCTCATTCTGTACTTTTCCTTGTGGTTCAGCAGAAATACAGCCCTTTCATTCTCTATTTCTTTATCTCTCGCACTCCTTGTTGCCACATCAGTGATGTTTGGTGTCATTTCTTCACCATGAGGTTTCCCCTCTATTTCTACCTTGCATAATTATGTTATTTATTTACAATATTATACATTGCCATTCTTACCTCAAAACAGTTTAAAATAGGATCATATGACCTCCTGAAGGCTAGGGCATGACTGATCTATCTGATCTCCAGTGGCCAAAGGAGGGAACAGACTACACTCAGTTTCATAATAATAAGTAGTTGAAAACAGGATGGGCAAGGACTGAGGTACATAATAGCCAATGTATTTGTCTGACACCAGAGAGAGCCAGTTTCTATTCCACCTATAGGCATAGCAGCTCACTTGGTGATTTTCCCATCTACTTCACAAGTTTGTGAAGTAATATACAAGAAGGGACCATTATGTATATACATACAAAGTGGTCCATTCTCTTGAATGGAATATAGATGCATGTGCATGTTGTGTGCCACAGCAGGGGGCACATAAAGCAATAAAAACATCCAGGCCTTTCTTCAGGCACTTGTTTCCTTAAAAGCCACATGATAAATCAATGTCTTGCTAGTAGGTGGGGAAGGGAGTGATAGATTGCGAGAAACTGCCACAGAATTTGAACAAGAAGATCATATGCAGCAGCCCAGCAGTGTAGCAGCAGCCAGTAGCAGTGAAGAAGCCTCAACTTCCCCTAATTTCATTCTCTTGGGAAATATGGATCCCGATTTTGGATGTATTATGTAAGTTAGCCCATTTGAGGTACCTTTGTTCAAAAATTGTTCTCTATGATTCACTACTTCACCTAGGTAAAGGTCATGACAACAAGAGTTTTAATAGTATAGAGATTCCAAATGGGCCAGAGAATCCCAGAAAAAATATAGAGCAGTGATTTTCAAACTCAGCAACTTTAAGATTTGTGGGCTTCAAGTCTCAGAATTCCACCGTAACCACACATATCTTAGAGCTACCAAGTTTGAGAAACATTGATCGAGAGGAATAAGTAGCATTCAGGGACCTCCAACAATCTATCACAAGAAAGCTGCCTTAGATTTCCCAGTTGCTTGAAATCCATTGACAAGTAACAATGGAAAGACCTTGAATGTCCAGCTGACTGAGTGAACAGGAAAACCCATTCCTCAATTTCCCATTGTAACAAAGAGATGCTGGACTAGAAATATACTTTTAATGACTGGCCATATGATGTATGCAGAAACTCTACATATCCAAAACCAATTTTTTTTTAAAAAAATCCCTTCTTGTTGCATGTTCAAAGAATCTCAAATATACAGACAAGTAGTAGTGCCAGAAATAAACTAACTTACTTGTGTTGATAAGAAATTGGTTTGAAACTCCAGGATGGTCAACATCATGTATTGCACTGGCAAAAATAGCAGCTAGAATCTCCAAGTCCGTGAAAACAGCCTAAGAAAAAAAGAGGAAATATTTAGGAATAAGATAGTGGAACAGAGAAGAATGATTAATGGAGAAAAAATGTTTTAAGTGAAACAGAACTGCATTGGTCCTCTATCCATTTAGGTTTGGATCTGTACTAGTACAAACACTTCAGTGCTTGTTATTTTTTCTGAAAAAGCAAAGATTAAAGTCCAATTTACAAAATATTTTTATAATAAAGTATCAAATGTTGATATCTTCAAATTAAAATTATTTTCTCAGTAATTAATCATTTGGCTAGCCACCTTGGTGTATTGTGAGACATGAAAGTAGGCTTCACAAGTAAGTTTTTTAATTTCACCCACATATTGTGGACTTACTTCCAAAGCTGGGGTTGATAAAAGCACATGTGTTGACTGTACAACATCAGCAGCATGTATATTGTTGTGATACGCCACATCTGCATGATAATGGTCCTCCAGTGTCATCAAATAGGTTATTAAGATGTCCGGTGGAATTTTAAATGTTTTTAGCAAATCCCGTTCCTGCAGTTACAGAAAGAAAAGTAATTGAGGGTGATGGTTCGTTCTCTGAGCTTGTGGGTTGGTTTCATTACCAGGCTAGGTGATATTTTCAGCGGAGTTTAGGGGATGTCAGTGTCAGTGTTCTTCCGTTTATAAGGTGTGGGTGTGTCGAGTGAGGTCTTGTAATGGGTCAGGTGTGAGTCATCAGTGAATCTTGTGATGGGTCTTGTGATGGGGAGGTTACATCAGCTCAGGGTCATTGGGAGATGAACTGCTGGTGTTGGGGGAGCTTGCGTGGGTTGGTTGAGGGCTGGTGCTGTCTCTGGTTAGCTGTGTGGTTGATTTGGATTCTGAGGGGTTCATAGGCTGGTTTTAAGTCAATGTGTCTGGTGATGGAATTGCTTGTGGAGTGCCAGGCTTCGATGAATTCACGAGTGTGGCGGGTGGTAGCGTGGCCGATGATTTTTGTGTTGCTCCAATCGAACTGGTGTGGTTTGGTATCGGTATGGGTAGAGAAAAGTAATTGTTTATACAACCTCTAGAAAAGGGAAAAAAATTCCTCTTAAACATACCTGAAAGATTGTATACATGACGACTGTCAAAGGTCGGTTCCCAGATAATTCGGCTATTTTAAATACTTGGAGGCCCCATTTATTTACATCTTCTAGCTCCTGATGTAAAATCACACAAAAAACAGAAACTGTTACCCTGGCTTTGCAATAGAGTTTGCATAAAACATCTGCTCTTGACTTTCTTTGTATTCTACATTTTAGCAACTAATTTTTCAGATTTTAAATAAGAAGTAGAACTGTTGCTCCAAACTGCATGCACCGAAATGCTTCAGTATTGCCTTGATGCTCTAATAGAGCAAAGAGCATTAGGAAATACTCCAGGGAATGACACTACCTTACTCTAACTTATGTTTTGGGAATATTCTTTTAAGTTTCAAAATAATCAAAATAAATTATTTTTCCTGCAGACTTTTTTTGCTACTTTATTTGGTGCAAACATGGCATCTGAATTTTTGTTAAATTCTATAGGTTTTTTTTTAAAAAAAATCTGTTTGATTTCTGCAGTTACACAGTTCTAATGCACAATGTGCTACTGAAAAACTGAATCGGAATATTTAGCTGTACAAAATCAGTGTGTGAGATTTTATACACATGACATATAAATTCATATAGACAAATGAATGTACGTAAATATTTGTGAATGTAGTGTTGTAATTATATTTGGCTCTAAGTTACAGATACTGAATCAGCTGGAAATCAGCATTGCTCTTACCTTAGCTAGAATATCTTCTTGATCTGTTTTGACTCCAAATTTGGGGATGCTAGAATTTGTTAAGCTGGAGCTGTGCATCAACTTTTTTACTCCACTGATTTGAGACATAGGCCGTTTCTTTTTCTCTTTTTCTTTCTGTGTTGGAGATGGCATTTCCACTTCATGCTGCTTATCTTTTAAAGAAGAAGAAAAAATCTATAATTTATTTGTAAATTATAGCTACCTTGTAAGAAGTAACATTAGGAGCAGCATAGCTTTTCATAGAAATGTCCTTCACAATTATTTTGAAATAAGACGGTGGAAATCACCATTTAACCTATTAACTTGTTCTTTTTCTAGTTTTGCAGCTAGGTAACTTTGGGCTAGTCACTCTTTCTTTTGGCCCAACTCACCTCACAAGGTTGTGGTTGTGGGAACAATAGGAGGAGGAAGGCGTATTGGACATATTTGTCATCCTGAGTTATTTATGAAAACAACAAAGGAGGGATATACGGTAAATAAATAAAAAAATAACTGCATGAAAAGGTTCAAGACCACTTTAGTTTCAGATTTAAGCAATCTTACACTCTCTCAGTAGTGCAGCAACAATAACTTTACACACAGCTACAAAACCTAATGATGTTGATATAAAACAACTTGAATATTATAAACTAAAAAGTGAAACAAGGAGCCATTAGGCTCTTAGGTCCAAATAATTTTTTTTCAGTTCTGATTTTTAGGAATTTGTTTATATTATTTTATGCTTTCTTAAATATTGAGTGAAGTTATCCCATTATTGTAGTTTGAGTGGAGATCTTAACTCAATATCTCCCATGTTTCAAATCTAACCTATCACCAGTTTGTCTCTGAAGTGGTGATATGTTATGAGTTGATGAATAAGGTGGTTATTTTTACAAATATTAATTCAAAAATATTTGGCTCACAGTCCAATTTATCTTGCAAATCACAGATTTTTGATATCTGTCAACATATGCCTCTCTTTTTGTTGTTAGATTAGGAACACTGCTGAAAATGAAGCAAAGTAAACCAATTTTGTGCTACTGCAATGAGCATAACTAGGACATGATTTACTCCAATTACATTGACCAAAATAGAAAATAATAGGTGATTGAGTATAAAAAGCTGGCATATGTTTTATGAATGAACAAATGAAAACAAATAATAAAGGAGCTACAATATCATATTTATTTAAAAAGCAAAGTTCTATTGTAGATAATAACCTCAAAAACTGTATCTAGCTGGAATAATTCTAATTGTTGCCATGAACATGCTGCAAGAAAGATCACAATCATTGTCTTGTTTTCAACTAACCATAATTTGTTTTAGCAAAACCTAGTTTTAACTATAATCTGTTCAAGCAAGCCAAATTCAAATCTGTTCCTGAACATGATTTATTCTCTCCTCCCCAAATGTTTAAATAAATTGTAGTTTCAATCCAAATAATTAATAGCAATTAACTGTAAAGAGTAGAGGATGTTTTTGATAGCCTTCCTTTTGAGAAGATATAATGCACACATTCAAGCATTATCTTCAAACAAGGCAATGTGAGTAATGCTTATTAACTCCCTGTGAGTTAATGAGCTCATACTAAGTTGATCCCAGGTGAACAATGGCATTCTCTGATCCTGTGACATAAGATTGTTTTGCATACACATACTGAACCGGTGGGTAACAGAAAATCAGGATCACTATTCTAGCTCTTAATCTCCACAGTAGAGGTAAAAATAAAAACTTCCCCACTGCCACAATTGATGGCAACACACATAATTGTGCTATACCTGACACTAGATTGTTGTTCTCCAATCTAATAGAGTCATATGTGTTGTACTGTTACTCTTATAAACTCTTGACAGTCAGCACCAGCATATACTTTCTAGATACGGGAAGATATCATGGTAATTCAGGTTCCCTCTCAAAGTTCCTCTTATGCAAATTAGGCAGAGAAATTAAATCTGGCCAGGAGTTTGAAATCTATTTAAGACCTTCAACTCTAATAGTGGTTTTCTAAGATTATCAACATGGAACCAAAATAACTTATATTATATGAGGAATCTATGTCAATTTTCTTTGCATAAAAAGTTGATTGCTAACTGCAAATATATATATATATTCCATTCCAATCAGTTCTTTCTCAAATTCTTATTTTTCCCCCTAATAATACTGTACCATATTCTCGATGTTGTCAAACTGTAAAACCATATGATGAAATACTGTTTTCTATTTGGAGAGACTCTTTTTTCTCCCTTTCCTCTAGATTAATGCTAACAAGAAAAAAAAAGCATGATGCATGTACAAAATATTTAAGAACTGCATTCATCAGTCTAGAAATTGGGGGAAATCTATTGCCACATGTATGTGTTGGCACAGATCTTTTCTTTAATCTTTTAGATTAGGCTAGCATTTACTGGAAAAAGCAGAGAATTCTGATCAGATTGCTACCGACAAGTGAAAATGTCACCAATTTTCAGCCAGAGGCAGTCAGCCCTCTCCTTTACTGATCACCAATTAAATAAAACTGAGGGGGGGGGGAAGGATTTGAACCGGCACAAACCAAGAGCAGCTGAAATATAATGACTCATGTGTATGCTTTGATGTTTATAACTTCAGTCATATGAACAAAGTTTAGAACCATCAAAAGAAAGGGCTCTAAAGCAAGATGGCAGATGCATTCAAGTGAAAGGAAATATTAGAAGGGTCATGGAATTCCAAGGGATTTCCTAAGGTTTCATTCAAAGTGAGCAAATCTTACGAATTAAGGCAAATATACATGTCCCAGGATAATGTTGCAGGATACAGTCTGGGTCGGTCACTGGAACCAGAGGTTTTGTCTTCCAAGCTGTTGTGCTGGAGCCCATCTTCATGGAACTTCTCTCTAGCAGAGTGTGTTCTGTTATGCATGTGGTATTTAGATGTTGTTTGGGCTGTGTTGATGGCTGGCTTTTAAGCCATTAGCTGTCATTTGCTTGTGCTGTCCAGCTCTCGCCTTCTAAGTACTTGATAGGCTGGTGGTAAATCAGCACCCCTGTTGACTGACCAGGGGCCTGTTTCCCAGGCTTCAATCACTTCCTTGGCTGTTTTTGTGCCTGCTTGTCCAACAATTTTAGTAACTGAAAAATTGAATGTGTGTCCTTGTTCGTTGCAGTGTGAGGCTACCAATGAGTTCAGGTCTCTTTGTCTGATCGCTGAGCAAATCTTGCTTCTCCTTATCTCAAACAATTTCCTTCCCAGAGATATAATTATGCAATTGTTTAGTGGGCCCTATCGTGCTCTATTCAAAAGGAAGTAACCTATCTCTACCAATAATTTTAAAAAATCAATAAAACATGATCCAGAGTTGTTCAGATTAAGTAGCCTTAATGGTAACTTTGTGCAAGGTTTTAAGGCCTTCATTATTAATAAGAAAAGGGAAAAGTCTTTTATAAAAAGTCTTTTATAAGACTTTATCAAGAAAACTGGTGGGTTGTGGTACTGTTCTTCACATATCTCCATTATTGCACATGAAGGATTGCTTCATCACTACCATCCTGCATGCAGATATTTTTTATCATTAAAAAAAAGTCCTACTGGAGCCCATCAAAAGTCTTTTAGTTTGATAGTGTGACCTATAACGCCTAACCAGGCGTCTGTAGGAAGCACAAAAAAAAAAGAGTTATAAAGAAGAAATTCTTCTATGTATTCATTTCTATAGGTAAGCACATTTCCATTTTTTTCAAGCTTCCTGGAAATTGTCTAATTTTTCTTGTCAAGGGTCATAAAATCCAGTTTTCTATCTAATTCTCTAGATAATGAAAGGGGTGAATTTTCAAAACATTTCTTTCATTTTGGATCTGAATCACAAGAAAGAGAAACCTATAGCATCAGTAGGAAAAGTTCTAGTCAATTCTATCATTTCCATCATGCATTATTTTCCACCACTTATTGTTGGTTGGCCCAAATATCTTGGCAACAAACTATTACCTGGAAGTATTGAGACCAAACTGAGAAGAGGCAACATTGGCAATAGTGCATGACTTGATAAATTTCTTGTGCAAATGCTCAGGCCTGTTTCTTATATTCCTTTGCATAATCCAGTAATGTCATGGATGTTGTACTATATAATTTTGATGGAGGCCATCCCCAGTTCATTGTCTGGAGAATCCTAGTCTGCAATAAGATCCTGAATACTTCTTCTGCATTTTGTTACCTAATGTTACCAATCTACAAATACTTATCACTGAATATTTTACGGCTTAATAATTGTTTCCAATGATTTTTACTAATGAAAAGCAATCCTACTAGTGCAAAGTACAGAAAACAATTTTCACCAATTTATTTATCTATTATTTGGTAAGCTCCCCAGCCGCTTACTGACAATTGGGGGATTTTTTCCCCCAGAAATTATCATATAGAATATGGCAGAGGGAACCAAGACATGCAAATTATCTTTTTTAGTTTCTGCTTTCTATTTCTCCCAGGCAGTCATTTTGTCTTCCCTTCTTCACACCTCTAACACTTCTGTTTGATTGTCAACTGATGATGGGGGAAGGTCAAGGAGGGAGGGGGAAAAGAGGTGCAAGTGTTTGATTGTCAGCTGGGTCTATCCTACTGCACGTTTTCTTTTAAAAAAAAAATCGTAATAGGCAATAAAAATACATACAAATAAAACTTTAGATTATTCCTCTATTTTCCAAATTCCATTTCAATTTTTCCTTAGCTAAATGTATATTTCAAATAGCAAGCAATTTGAATATGGACACTGCTTTGTTATTCATCTTTAAGTCAGCACAGCAGTTATGTTAGAATATTTAGATTGCAAATCATTGCTATATATTGCGGTGAGACAGAACCTCGCATACAGCCAATTTTGCTTGCTGTTTATGCTGCACAAACAGAAGTAAAACTTAATAAATTCCCTGGCTGTATACTTTGCTAAAGACTTAGGTGAGCCTCATCTTGTCTTATTTCTGCCAAGAACATTCTGAACCAATGCATGTTCGGAATCATACCCGGATGGCTCAGGAGCACACAGTGAATTATACTTGCAGCTTGTTACCAAAATTGATTTTTTTTATGTCAATGTAGCTAAGGTTATGTTAAACACAAAAGCCCTCCATCTTAAAATGAACCATCAGCTAGAAAACCATTATAAACAATAGGAAAAGTATTATTTGACCAAACAGCACAAATCTATATCAGAAGTTTTATATACTTCTGATAGGCAGATGTCTTTGCTGATTGGATCCAATCAGAATATTTACACAAACATTTAGAATATTTGCACTATTCACAGAATCACTTCAGATCTTTCTGTCACAGCACATCCATATATCACTCCCTAAGTCGTCTTTTTTTCTTTAAACATTTCACTTCTCTCTTCCTAAGGGTCTCTCCAACATCTTTCAACCATGGCTTTTGCAGTCTTCCTCTTACCATTCCTTTCACTTTTTCTTCATTTGTTTTGTGATGCTATCCTGACACATTCTCTCAGTATCACCCAACTACCTTAATATACTTCATTTTATGTTCATTTACTTTTGTATTCAATCTTCATTTCAATATCCATTTATTTTTCATATCTTATTAATTTACTAAGTATATAGTTTGTAGGTATCTTGTTTCCATTACATTTAATTTTATGTTTTTCCTGAAATACTGCACTCTTACTTTCCAATAATAAAATGGGCATTGTATGTACAGCCATTTTTGCTTTAGTCAAGAAACAGCCGTTCCTTATAAGAGACTACCTTATTCCCACTATCTGTCCACTTACACATCTTAACATTTCTCTATTCATTTCCCCAGATTTATAAATGCACTTCAGCTCATCTTAAATACAGCTATTTTAACATCACACTTATTTATTTTCTATCAATGCACTAAATAATGATTATGCACCATCAAGTGGTGCTGACTTCTAGCAGCCAAATAGATAGATTTCTTCCATGATAATCTGTCCCTAACCTGATCTTTCAGATTTTCTAACAGTGTATCAATTGCCAGTGCAACTGAGTCTGTCCATCTTGCTGATGGTCATCCTCTTCTTGTTTTTCCTTCCACCTTTCCCAGCATTTGCAGTTGGCTGCTATCGTGCTGTCAGGCATGCATGTGCTACAAGAGTGTGGTTGAGCATGTGTCCTGTGGGCAGGTGCTATGGAAAATGAGATCCACAGGTTCTCATACTCCATAGTTGGGCTGTTCAAGAGAAAAAGCAGTGGGAGTCACTGAGAGTGAATTGGGTGGCCATGAAAATTTTCTTAAATAAATAAAATGACTTACAGGAGTGACTTACAATCTTTCCTGCCAGCTTTCCCAGTGACTTTGTTTATAAGAAGCTGGCAAGGAAAGCCCCAAATGTGATTATGTGACTTTGGGGTGCTGTAAGTGTCATGTGAGCCAGTTGCCAAGTGCCTGGATTGCAATCATGTGATAATGAGGATGCTGAGATGGCCAGAACTTCAAGGGCAGGTCATAAATAACTCTTGTTCGATGCCTTTGTAACATCAAACAGTCACTGAACAAGTGGTCATTAACAGAAAATTAACTGTGTAATAGTTTTCATTATTTTTATTTGCTATTGTAATAATTATTTTATGCATTTTTCCTGACCAATCTGATTCTACTTCAATGATTACAGTCAAATATTGTTCCACAGTTTGTACAATGTGCTGTATCTTCTCTTCAAACATTTCCTAGATATTTTCCACTTGGAAGCATTTCAAATGCAGTTTTGTATTTGATTTCTATTTTTATGTCCCTACTGTCAATTGAATCTTAATTTTGTCTTAATTTCATTAGCTGCTAGAGTTATTATAACAATATAGAGAAATAGTCACTATAACTGGACTTTCAGGTTTGAAACCATAATTATTCCTTATATACTATTCTTCCTTATACATTACATCACAACATCTTCTCTCTCTATAGCAATAATCTTAATTACAACTTTTCCATAGCTTTTAGTGTTATAATGGTTATATATATTTCAGATAGATTATTTTTATATTTTGTTATTTTAACTTTACAAAATCATTTAGTTGTCTTTTATACATTCTATCATATTTTACATATAAATTTTTATACCCCAAATATTTAAGTTTTAACTTACATTTTTACTTATGTTGTTAAAGCTCCTTTTAGTCTAATCAAGTGTGACTCTTGTTCTGTTTGCTAGTTAATGGCTGAAATAAAATGGCTGAAATGACTGAATATCCATTTTTCCCATTCACAAATTCAAAAGCATCCCTTTTCATATTTTGAATTAAATTTAAGGAGTGTACTTTTTTCACTCTTTTCTAAGCAGGTTCCATGTTCTCTTTCCTTAAGGCTACTTTCCATTCACTGTACTGTGAGATTAACGTTTCATACTGGACATGTACATTTTCTTCCTGCTATTTTGTTTTGCTACTTCCTTCCTTTTCTTCTATACTTATTCTCCATCTAGTCAAGATCTACTTTGAGACTACCAAATAATGACCTATCCTTCAGAGTTTTTAAACATCATTATATCCTTCCCTATTTTTTTTTTAAAAAACTCATCACAAGCAAATCAATCATGATTTTATTCATATTTCCTGCTATGTATTTGCATGAATAGTCTTATGTTTAAATCACATATCTGAAATAAAAAATTCTTTAGTTCAGATACTCATCAAACTATCACTATTCTTGTTTACTCTATGGTCTTCAAATGAACCAATCACTTTTTCTACACTCTCCCTTCCTCCTATCTATCCATTCATGTCATGTAATATAATAATTTTGCCTCTGGATTGCATTTATTCAGAATGCTGCTTAATTTCTACAAAATTATATCTAATTCTTCCATTATCATCAGTCACTGTGGCATAATATACCACTATTACTAACACATAGATAGGATTCCTATTTTCATATGCACCCCATAACCTAAATGACATCAATGAATACATAATCAAATCTATACCTTCACTTCCCTAAATGTATTTATTCATTCCATTCTACTATATTGGATCACCCTTATTCATTTTGTTTCTTAATTCATTCTCTTTGTTATTCACTGGTAATGTTGCCATGAAACTTTACCAGATGAGCCCACATTGGCCATATGTCCTTTTTTTAAGTAGAAAGATATAAATTAAGTTAAATTAATTGTATCCTGTGCCATAACCAATATCCTCTAGCAGTGGGCAATATTGGTCAGTATAGGTACATTTCGGTTAGTCTACCACAATTAAAGTCCAAATTTTCCCCTATGCATGCTCATGATATTCTATGAAACTTTAGAGCTCCAATCTATAGAACTGCTTGGCAAGGCAACATTTGTTTGACCAGATCTCACCAAGTAAGAAGTGTATGAAGTGTATTGACATATACTCAAGACACAGCTGTAGGAGTTGTGTTAAATCAATGGGAGAGCAGCAAGACAACTGGAGTCAGTGGGAGAAGGTTCTGTGAAGACTGATGTCTCAGGAATATCCAGGGACAATTGGGGGAATGGGTGGACTGATAGGATGACAAGTGCCGAGGCAGGAAAGCTCTGGGATTAGTAGCAAGATGGGCAGGCTGACACAACAATCCACATCAGATTCAAGAAGACCCTAGGATAATCAGAGGAATGAGCAGGTTTATCAGTAGCAGTGATGGGAAAGGCCTTGGAAAAATTGGAGGATGTATGGACCTGCAAGAGGCACTATGTATTTGTAGTTGCAACAGCAAGATGGGTAGCATATGAAGAAAAAAGAAAGAAAGAAAGAAAGGAAGGAAGGAAGGAAGGAAGGAAGGAAGGAAGGAAGGAAGGAAGGAAGGAAGGAAGGAGATTCAAATGTAGCTTTTATTTGGGTTTAATGAAATTATGTTCCTCTAATGAGTCTGAAATATTTTAAATGTATTGCCTTTTAGTCATACTCCTTTGGGAATAGCTTGGAAGGTTTAACAAAGGCATATGGATAATGTAGGTCTATGGATAATATAGACATATGGATAATGTACCATAAGACAGCTAGCAAAAGTCCATCTGGTAGACTCTTTGCCAAACTCTTATCAATTTTTATTGTAAAAGTTACAATTAAATAATTGTATTTAATTAATGCCTGTTTTATTTATTTATACATATAAATACATACATACATATGTGTGTGTGTGTGTATGAGATTTCCCGTAGTAGGTAGTGAAAAACCAAACCAAACCAAGAAATACCAGTTTTTATACTCATGCTTACCTAAAAATGTGTTGGATATATATTCAGAGACTTGATTGCCTGATCGGCTCATTTCAGATAAGTGGGTTAGCTCTCGATTGAGCATTCTTTTAAACTGTAAAGAAAAGCAAAACAGTGTATGTCAATGGCCAGTACATGGGTATATAGTACAAAAATTGTGTAAGAACCTTTTTTAACCGATATGTTCACATTTTCAAATCAATATACTACTTTAGCTCAATGGCATAACGAGAAATAAAATAAATTATTGGGGAAAATGTCAAAGTAGACTTCACCAAATATATTATTCCACGCATCATTTTATATAAAGAGATACTGAAAAATTCATTATGGATATGAGTAGAGATCAATTTCATTGCTCTTATCCTAGTTAAAAGTGTATACTAAAGGTTTATAATATACACACATCCCACCTATGTTCTCATTAAATAAAGAGAACAATTTTCTTAAATTCCTGTTTTTTTTAGTGGTCAACAAGCCATCTCCTTCCAGTGGAAATAAAAATTACATAGCAACATTATACATTTCTATAAGCAGGAATAAACTGTAACTCAATTACTTATTACCTGTTTACTTAAACATCTGTATATCTAAATTTACACACCTAAATTTTAAAATAATAACTAATGATCCAACTGCTTTGGGAACTAGGTATTCAGATTTTATTGCAGATATAGCCATTTTATAAAGCAAAACATGTACAGATTAAAAAAAAAACTGATGAGGGTCATGTAAAAAATAGAGAAACTGGCTTTCTCAATTTGATGACCTATAGACGGATTACATTTTAACGTCCACAATCTTCAACCTGCTGATTGAAGAGCATGAGTTGATGATGAACACTTTTTCAGGCACTTGTGAAGGCTGGAATAAGCTATTCCAATTATCAAAAAGCACGGCCTCCAATAGTTTCATCAGTTTTCTAATTGTGTGATTTCATTAGCTCAATTACACTCGCTTTAGTGGCAGACAATCTTGCTATCAGTTTAGCAAGTAGGGGTTCATAAGCTTTGGAGGACAGTACTGATTGTGACTTAGTTTTATTAAGCAGCTTGTGTTTTAACAAAAAAGTACTGCAAGGCTTTCTGCAATATTCTTTTACTGTAACATTGTTCTTGCTTCAAGAATTCAAGGCCTATAAATACATAGCAAGAAGCAGAGAGGCTGAAGGGCTGCCCCATTTGTTTCGTTGCACAAGAAAGCGTCTTTCAGCAGTCTCTGGTGACTTGAACGGCTGGCCTGATGAGTCACAGGAAAGGGCGATAAGGATGATTCCCATCAACCAGCAAAGACACAGAGCCTCCAGGGTATCCTATGTTTAAGTCTCCCGTAGTGCTGAACTAAGCCTGCTATAATTTCCACACAATTATCATAAAGGGGCTGGGAATTATGAGTTTTCATCCTTTACTTATGGAAGGAAGCTGGTTAGAAAAGGCTGGAAGAATACAGAATTAGAAAGTTTCTTGTCGGGGGGGGGGGAGGAATAATTTAAATTGTGATTTTTCCATATGCTAAGAAAATGTAAATTTTAAAATTTACTTAAATCTTCCATATTCAGAAAAGTTAGACACTGGATTATTTAGAAATGTACTGTTTATACTATTTGTATTAAAGCTACATCATTTTTGCAGCCATCAGGTTGTGAATATACAGCCTGCTCTATTAGTAGTGTTCTTTCACATATACTGTTTCTTTTCCACATCTGCTCTCAGTGTATGGACAATATACATTACATAAGTGAAGTCTTGTCTGAAAATAATCCAGTGTAGGTTGAGGGTAGACTAGGATACACATTTAATGTCTATTTGCACTTTTCCTTTAGCCCATTTACACATTTGCTTTTATGAGTTTTCTTCATACTGCTTCTCACATGTCCCATTCCTATCTTGTATTGTAAATCTCGGCATGAATAGGACATTGATTTGCTTGCTCAACAATATATGGGACAAGTATATTCAAACAGGTTCTGTCCAGGTGATTTGCATTACAGTTTTCTTCAGACATAGGTTAATAGCCAAAATATTTGTCTTGGTTAACTCAAGATTCCAGGGCAGTTGGCTTTACTCATTTTGAACATGGTCAAAGGAGAAAGAACTCCCTAAACAGACTTTAGGTGGATGGCAAAGTTTTTTTTTTATGTGCGTTGAGCAAATACATAAGAGTTATCGTTAGTTTTGCCTCAGTACCATAGACTGAAAATTTGTGAAGGGCATTAAGTGAAATTTAAATTGTGACTAGGTAAAGTTATTTGAGTCTGTTCAGAAGGTTGGCCAGAAGCAAAACAAACAAACAAAAAATTAAAGGAGAGAGGGAAGGCTAGGGCAGATATACTCACACTCTCCTAATATTATATTAACCTTCATTATTGTCCAATTGTAAAAGAGTGTGCTAACATGAGATAAAATCTTAAAGTCATTCTTGATATTTTCAGAAAATCATAGGTATCATTGGTCTCTAATACTGCTGCAACACAAAATTCTTATGCTGGTCCCCACCTTAGAAAATAGAATTCAATCTGTTGCTAGTTACACTGTGCTCTCAACTTGATACCTGGAAATTGTTGCTATGATAAAAACTTATAATGTATTAAAAGGTAGAATTGAAGCACTTCTATGATTTCATATCAACTATTATTTTACCAAGTCTGGCTTGAGTCAAGATGATTAACTCAGCTAAAATAAAAGAGGAAACATATTTCTGTTTGCAAGATTACTCTGCTGTTAATCATTCAACCCTTTCTGAGTTCTTTAAGCTCCCAGTATCACTTAACCTAATTCATAACAAGCATTGAACCAAAGGAAGAAGAGTATGTTGTGTGATTGGCTTCAGTTAATCCCAAATCACAAGAATACAACATAAATAAATAACTCAACATAATACACGCAATGAGAAAAAGGTGAATTCTATGTCACGTAGATCCAATACTTCCTATCTAATTCTTTCAATTCTGTAAAGAACTGAACAGCATAATACAGAATATTAGGAATAAAGCTCTTGTATTCATAATTAGGAGGCAATACAATGAGATTTTTTCCTTAATGAGCATGTATAAATCACAGCTTAGGTTCCTACCTCATTTTACATTCTACATGAGTCTTAACACATGTAGAAGGTATGGATTGCTTATATATTTTTCAGCATTAGCAATTTAGGATATATATTCTCCAAATCTAAATTCCCCTCATGTTTGTACTGGACAGCCATTCAGAGAGATATGTGAAAATGAAAGAATAGGAATACTGTAGATGATCTAAGAAATATTACAGTCCTTTGAAACCCAACTAATTTTTCAAGGAAAAGATAGTTATGACCTATAATTATTTGGATTATTCATAGGAAATAAAGTTGGACATTTTGCAGGGTAGAATTAAATTAAAGTATAGATTTTATATGAAACTAGTCATGAAAATATTAATTGTTCATCTTGAAAAATATTTTATTGGACAAATCTGCAGTGAGAAAGAATTCTACTTCACAAAGCTCATAATATTAATGATAATAAAGCAAGAAAAGTATTAATTTGTTTAGTGAATTGCTGGCAACAACAAAAAGACCTTACTATATTTGAAAGCCTAAACTATCATGCCTCAGTTATTAAGGTTTTTATTGTGCTCACTTGTATTTATTAAATAGCGTTAAAAACTCAGTATTAGTAAATGATCCAATAAATGATCATATAATTAAACTGCTGCTTTAAGCCAGAATATTGGGCTGTTATCTACTACATCACAGTTGGCAAACTGATTGTCTTTTCAGAAAGATTGCTTGGGGTCAGTTGCTCTTCATTCCAATGCACTCTAGGAGCCAAACCACATGCACATAGGGCTTCACCTACTTCAGTGGTTTGTCCAAGGCCACTCAGTGACTTTAAAAGAAGCAAAGATCCAGGAGTTCCCTATCTAGTGTCCTCCAACATAGTATTTACAATGTATAATTACTTAGATTATACCCAGTGTGGTTTACCTCCAGGCCACCATGCTGGGAAAAAAAATCTATTCTAGTCCAGCTTCATCACTTTGTCCTACTGAGACCCTTAATATGAACTATTACTGCTACATTTAAATCTGATCACTTTCTGTTGGTATTTATTGGTCACACAAGGACAGAATTCCAGTTGTTCTATTGATTTTTTTACACACCACATTTTTATGGATAAGGTCTACAGACAAAAGGGAAAATGTTAATGTTAAAGTCAAGTTATTAATCTTTATTTGACTAAGTGATCATGTATTTAGAAAAAAGGCATATTGTTAATAAATCTTGAGCATCCAGAACATACATAACAGGAGGTTTTGTAATAAGTTCATGGTTCTTTCTTAGATTAGCACTGCATATCACAAATATATATGACGGTATGTATTCAGTCAATATAAAGGAACAAGCCAAGCTATTTTTTTAGTTGATGCTTTATAAATTAATTCTCAACAAGTTAAGGTTGACAACATCACTGAGAGGGAAAGCACTCACTATTTTAGAATGGCTTTAATCAATTTTGAAATGTGTGTCATAGACAGAAAGCAAAAAATAGAAGCGTAATAATTGCTATGTTTACATATAAAGAAACATGAAACTACACATTCAGCCCTTATTGTTTATATGCTCTTTAATAATCTTCTCCTTGGAGAATGAAAAATAGCACAACAATCGAAGCTTGGATTTCCCCAAAACACAGTATTAAAAACAATGATCCTATAGCTACTAAACTGAGAATATGCCCTATTCTGAAGACTGCGCAACTCTGTTATAGGTTCCTTTGAGCATAAGTGAATGTTAGAGGGAGTTCACTATTTTCAATTACATATTTTAAACTTACTTTAACATATCAGTAAGGCCTCAATCTATAATACAAAAAAATCAATGTTCAAGCAAACACTGCATGCAAACAAACATGACGTAGAAAGTTCTTAAATCCTACCTTTATGTATCCCCAAGATACTGACAGTAAATAGTTTGCTTCGGGCATTTTTGATGCTTTTAGTATTACTAAATTAAAACAGAATTTTCGGTCCTCTGTTATTACTGAGATACAGGGGAAAAAGTATGCTGAATCCTTTTAACTGAATTTTGATTCTCAGTTCTGTTGATTTATAAATTTCCTGCAATTAGGTATATAAGAGATCATTTAACTGGTGTTCCAGTTAGGAGATCTTCGATTATTTAGAACCCATTTGCAAAATTCCAAAGCGCTGTAAAATTTAAGAAACTGGCTTGAAAGACATATTGCACAAGCTGAACAGAAATCTGAAGGGCAGACAGAGATCTGCATATTTCCAGAACAGCACGACTTGATGAATTATGTATATCAAGATGCTCAGCTGCTGGAAAAGACTTGTTCTCTCAATAGCCTTCCAAATAAGGATCTGCAGGGAAGCTACAACCAGTGTCAAGTAAACCCTCCCATAAAATTCAGATAAGAGCCAATCCTGTGCTAGCCAAAAATATATAAAAGCAGCAGAGAAAGCCGTGACATGTGTGTGCCAGCTTCTGATTGGTCTTCATGGCAGAATCTCTTGGGAAGAAGGTAGTTCTCTTTTGTGCTAAATGCCATTTAATAATGGCTTCCCTGCAGCATTTATTTCAAAGGAGACATGATTAATTAGCTTAACTTTTTGTGTGTACCAGTAACATTTATTAGCTCAGGGAGAGAGGCTCAATGAACTCAGTCAAATAAGCATAGCGGGTTATTTTGCTCAGACTAAATGTCATTTGGCTTGAACTTTCTATCATTAAACACACACACACACACACACACACACACATTTTCCAACCACACATGCATGTATGCATGTGCATATGAAGTTTTAAGTCCCTACATTCAGTAATTCAATTACATCTCATTCTGATAACATCATTGCAAAGCATTTATTATTACTTCAATACAAAAAGGTTTAGATTTGCCTAGTAGCATTTAAGTTTATATAAAGCAGAAATCAGGTGAAAAGCTGCTTAGTGTATGGTATGCACATCTGTATTCAACAAAGCAAGACATATCATTATAACTTTCCTACCTATGTGTCCTAACAAACACAACAATATTATTGGGGGCAAATCATTTTACTTTCTAAAGCAAATGCAACAGACATTTCTTGACACCTTAAAATAACACAATTCATATGAAATCGATTCCACTTCATTGGATGGAACATTAATCTAACTTCTGTCAAATGTGAAGATAGGTGAAAAGATTTTAGATTTCCATTATGAATTTTCAATATAAAGATAGGGTAAAATACATTTCTTTCCAGATTAAATTATATACATAGCAATTTTTTTACAGTATTGTAAAAAAAAAACAATGTTGTTTCAGTACTGTTTAAAATAAGCTAACCACCTCCATATTACAAATAAGAAGTCAAGGAAATAAATCAGTGGTAATATGCTCTAAAATATTTCAGCAAGAATATCATTTTTAATGCTCTTATAGCATTCCTCAAATTGGTGCTACCCAGATCTTGGCTAATAGAAATTGTAGCCCAATACATTATACAACAAATACATTGAAGAAGGATAGCTGAAGTGTTATTCAAAAAGTGTCCAGCAAGTTCACTCACACGCTAGGCTACATTAAGCCATGATTTGGCGTTATATATGTAAATGTTAGGCTCTGACAACCAATTTCTTTGGCATACTAGGTCAGCATTTTCTTTAATTCTGACCATCATGTTACATTATGTTCAAGATTACAAATTATTTTTGACACACTTTTTCAGTTTATGTTCTCATGCCTAACATAATTATAGAATTTATAACTAAAAAAACCAAGCTATAATGGGAAGAGATAGATTCAAGAATAAGACTTGTTCAAAACTAGTTTTTAAATACAATAGTAATCTAGTTATTTTGTCATTAAGTGTATGTGTATCCATTTCCATATACCAGGGGTAGGCAACCTTGGCTCTTTTATGACTCGTGAACTTCAACTCCCAGAATTCCTGAGCCAGCATAGCTGGCTCAGGAATTCTGGGAGTTGAAGTCCACGAGTCATAAAAGAGCCAAGGTTGCCTACCCCTGCCATATACTAACACAAAAAGTTTAAAGGTATTTTTTTTTGAAATGTAATTTAAAAATGATTTTTATTTTTGAAATATACACCTTTTTAAAAAAGATTTATATTTTTAGTTGAACTGAGAATTTGTAATGAGCCACAAATATTTTAATTTAGTAGGGAAAATGTTTGAAACCACATAACTGAGCTATACTGTTCATTATACTACTTGCTGATTTGTTCTGAATTAATGAGGTCAATCAGGAAATGCTGCTGCAGCACATTCATTCTTTATTCATTTCAAGAGAGGCTGTGCACACAGAAGATTCAATGAAGTGGACAGACTGTGCTCAGCTATGGCTTATTGGACTGTTCCTACTGACTAACAACATTCACAAGTGAGTACCAACTGCAGATCTTTCATTATATAGAATTCTGCTACATCAGCTTAATGCAGGAATATATCTATATACCAGCATCATGCAGAATTCCACAGATAAATCCTCAGGAAAATAAACTAGGAAAAATCAAAAGGCGTACTGCATAGATCAGACAGACTATCATTATTTAGAGGATAAAAGATTAAATATTTAACATTGATAGTGAAAAGAATATGAAAATTGGTAAGTCATATAATGACAATTTGAAGCTTAAAACTCTCAAGTGTTAAAACAATTTCAACCTGATAAATGGGACTTTTGCTTTCCATGAATCTCTATAACAGCCTTCCTCAAATGGGGTCTTTCCAGATACATTGGACTATAAATTTTAATAAGACAATTGTTAGGGGGGAAATAATAGTTCTAAAGACTTACTCTTAAGTCAAAATCTGTTCCATCTATTATTTACTATTGCAACCACTTATTTACTATGATTTATTACTGTTCTAATTTACACAACAATCAAAGTTTTCTGGGCTAATACTAACAGCATCCCCCAAAACAACAAAACAAAATAATATAAAATAGTCAAGTGGCAGTAGGAAAGTCAAAAGTAGACACAGATGTGGATCTATCCATGTAGGGAACAGGACTGACTCAAAAATTGTAACAACAATAGTAAAGTTATTTTACATAATTTCAACTTAACCAAGGCCACTGGTATTTCCAAAGCAATTATACCACTCTTGTCTTGTGAAACTAAATTCAAACAACAAGTAGGTGAGAAAAGTAATGACCACAAACCCAGACACATGAGAATGCAAAATCGGTACTTTGTTACAGCATCTGTTAAACTAAGGTTGCATGTGGATACCACCTCCTTCTTGGAGCAGTCACGTGTAGCAGTGATTAGGATCAAAAAATGAAAGCAGCAGTGAACAAAGCATTGTTTCAAGCAGTGATCTTTTGTCCCTCAATACTTTTCAAAAGAGGTATTTCATGATATGGAATCAAAGTCAAAATACTTCTGAGGATGTACTTAGCAGGTTGCTGAAACAAATAATTTTTTTCTTGACATGTAATATTCACATTTCTGAACTAGGTATCCTATTTTCACTTTACTGTGTATGCTTCTAATTCGGGAAATCATCATTGCATTCACTGAAAATGTAACTGTAATGTATTTCTTAAAAAACTAAGACATTCACAAGCCAACGGCGTATTGGTATGCAAATATAAATATATACAATCATATTTATATTTAAAAGTATGATTGATTTAAAAGCAGATTTTGAAATTAAAAGTATATATGTAAATACTTTTTAAAAATACCATATATCCCGAGGATATATGAAATTGTATCTTGAAGCTTCTTTACATTAACAGTGTGTTCCAGGAACCTATTATATGTGTTTATTCAAATCTTTATAATTTTGTAGACTTCCTCTAAGTCCATGAAATGAATTTTATATTATAACTCTTAAAAGTAGAGCATTCTTGTTTTATAGCTACATGTGACAAACTTTTAAAAATGGGAATCTGATTCATCAACAAAAGAAGCTTTTGGGTGAGAAGCAAAACGTCTTCAAAGAAAAACAAAGAAAGTCCAGTTCCCTCTTGAAAAAGCATCTTTGGGACAACCATGACCTGGATGACTGAGAA
>NW_015386657.1:664064-688326 GCF_001527695.2 Protobothrops mucrosquamatus | reverse complement strand
GAGAATCTCCATAGACCTCAACAAAAGAAATAGACCTACTTTTAGAGTAACACAGAAAGAAAAAAATTATTGAGCGGTAAAAATTCAAGATCTCTGATTTAACATATATACAGTATCTTAGGGGAGCAGAATTTTCAAGCTTATCTTTGAAAAGAGCAACTGATGTAACCTAATTACAGGACTGATGTTGCATTCAAAAAGCTTAAACAAATCACAACAAAAATAAGTATTTTAGACTTACCAAACCAGACTAATTTTTAATTTATGTAACCTATTTTCCATATTTATGTGATATCATATTGTGCACAAGACATCAATTCTTATTAAATCAAATATAAATGTAAAGAACTTAACATTTATAATCGACACATGCCTTAATATTGAAAGATAACATTTAGACAACAGTATGAGGTTTATTTTGCCTATGTGTGTCCTGAACTAGTTACAAAATTCTACAAAATAAATAAAATGAATAGATAACAAAGAAATAAGTTCACAGGCTATGAGACCCAGTTTCACTGAATTCATTTGATCGTGTATTATATTGTACAAATGATATAGATTGACATCATTTATATTCTAAATATACATTCAATGTAAATTACTGCATCATTTGTACATTTACATGATCATAAAATATTCAATACTGAAGTAAATGATGTAAATTTGTTTTTTACATTTTTACCACCTTTCAATGAATCACTCCTGATTTATGATTATCAGACGTGTGATTTTTGAAATCCTTTCATAGAACCAGATTATATAGGATAAGCTATTAAAAATAATATAGTTTGAAGTCTTCCAACCCAAATTACTGCCCAAAGCTTCAAAGTTATGGATATAAAAGCAGCATTTAAGGAAAAAGGAAAAACTTTATAGAAAAAGGCATCACTGTAAACCTCCTATAGCATCAAAGTGAGAAAGTCAGTAAATAACATATACTGCAAGTCTTTGGGTTGAGAATGCCCTGGTTTAAGGATAACCCATAGTTAGGAATGGAATCTATTGCAGCAAAATTTGTGTTAAATATTCAATGATTCATGTTAAATACACAAAGATTCAAGTTCATTACACAATACTACTTATATTGTATAATAATACTGTTCTGGCTTATGTAGAAATTTGACTTAAGGACAGACCTTGGAATGGAACTTTTTTCTTAAACTGGGGACTAGCTGTACCAATTTGCAAGAAAACATCAGGATCAAAAGCTTTGCATACAGCTACTCCTCACTTAACAACAGTAATTGGGACTGGAATACGGCTATAAAGCATGACATCACATGACTGTGCTACTTAGCGGCAGCAAATTCCAGCAAACCCTGCTTACTACTGTTAAGCAAGATGCTCATGTGTTTCCAACTTTCTGCCGGCTCCTCCATTGACTGCTTGTGGGAAGCAGGCAAGGAAGTTTGCAAATCGTGATTATGCGACCCTGGGACATTGTGACAGTTGAAAATCCAGGTAAGTTGTCAAGTGCCCAAAATGCAATCATGTGACTGTGGGATTGCTGCAAGGGCCAGAAGGATCTGTCATAACTTACTCAGCACCATTGCAAGTTTAATGGTCACTGAATGATTGATTGTTAAATGAGGATCACCTGTACTTTCATTGATTTAATAGTATTCAGTATTTCTTGTGGAGATAAGTAAGCATCTTGATTTTAAGGTATATCTGAAACCAAAACAAATCAACATTATAAAGCTGGGTATAAAAATAAAAAAAATGCTGATTTATCAAATTTGAATTGTGACAGATAGACAGACCTGGCCTTCTTAATTGTATGAATAATGTTGCTTCACTGATACTGCTTAACCTAAAAGCCAATAATTCACTTGATTTTCCCTCTCTCTTCCCAATGCACAACTTCCACATCTTCAGTGAGATGGTATCAGATTCTGGAATAGCTTAGTTATAAGGCCCCATACCATTTCATTCTTTTGCACTTAGTGCCCTCTAGTGATACTAGCATAGCATTTCTAAGCATTTTTAACGAGTTGCTAAACCGCAGATTGCTTAATAAAATGCTTCATTTCATTTCATTTTCATTTTAATATCTTGCAAAAAATTAGGGCTTTTCCTGAATTTTGAAAAAAAAACATTTTGTTAAAAAGTATAAATACAATAGACTGGATATTCAAGTAGTCTTTTGCACAAACTTAAAATTTACCCAAGCAGATAAATAAGCTCATCTCCTCCTTTACATGGAGATGGGCTTATTTATATGTTTGGATAACTTTTAAAAGATTTTAAAAAACAGTAGAACTAATCAAACATGTAGTCAAAAAACCCTCAAATATTTGAGTTTTTAAATTATGCTGAAATATTTACTTTTTGTAAATTGAATTGTTTTAATTGACTTAAGAAATATCTTACTTCCTGAATCCAAAAACAGACATTTCAGATGACTCATGAAATGCAGACATACTTTGATTTGATTATTCTTTCTAAGGTATATAAGGTTAAAAGATACTCCTGAGTGACTAACAGAAAGCATTTTCATTCTTTACTCAACAGTGCCCAAAACAAAAATGTGACATTACAAAATCTACAACTGTTAAGAACTTAATATTTTGATTTAATAAATTCTTAATGCTTAATTCTAAATGAATTATACTGTTTATCCTTTGTATTAAACATAAGATAAAATTGTATTTACTAAAAGACTCTATAATTCACAAAAATATATGCAATTATTGGACTCTTCTCCAAGATGGCTGCTGAACAGTAAGGGAATTTTTCTATCTTGCCGACAATCTGCCGATTTTGCTTCCAAAACTGGATCATTGGCAGTACTTCTCCCTGGATTTGAATAGGAACACTTAGGAATGACCCAAGATAGCTTTTGGATGGCTGTGGACTCACATGGGAAGGGGAGTCTTGAAGATTCCAGGTCCCTTTGGAAGTGGTCAGAAAGCCACTGGGCATAGATCTTCGTCTTAGCAGTTTGTTTTCTTAAGCTTCCCTGGCTTTTAACTTTATTTTTTGAATCCTCTTTTGTTTTTTATCTTTAAAAGTTTACTTGTTGGCTAATGCTGATTTATTTTAACCACCTGCTGGATCCTGTTTTTTTTTTTCTTTTTCCTTTTGATTTATATTATGTTGTTTTGAATAACTTGTTTTTCCATAAGCATGTTCTTGGATAGTGAAAGTGCTTTTATTTGTTTTAAATTTTTATTGGACATTTACTACAGGGATTTTGTATTTTATCAATTTGCAAAAAGTTTAGAATTTATTTTTCTTAACCTTTCTTTTAATTTTGGATTGAAATATCCAGAAAATATCTTCCCTGCTTCTTTGTATTTTTTCTTATTCTGCTTTATCTACTACAACAAGGGAAGGAGGCTGACACTCAAAAAGACTGTTTGGCAACATGCAATTCTTAGTTGAAAGCTTTTTTTAAAAGTTTAATGAACTCATAAAGGCTGTGAAAAATATTCAGAGGCACGCGACTGTAAATAAATTAAATCAACAAAAAAAATGTGGCCAGCAGTAGATTCACGAGGAAGAAATATAAACCCAGACTTAGAAATAAAAGAGTCGACTTCATACACCTTCCTGAAGTTCAAGCCTGTACTCTTATACAACAGCAGAAAACTGTCTGAGGGGATAAGTAATAAATTGGTCTTTTTAAAGTGGATTAAAGCAGACAGAAGAATGGATTTTTCACATTTAAGTGGAGAACAATTTCATCTGGACTTATTGTATTTAATCAGTCAACAATTGATAAGAGATGTTATTAAGAAACCACAAATGTGGATATTTGATCCAGGACAAATCAGTGGTAATTCTTGGGATGATTTGGGATAGCTAAGAAGGCATGGTAAATTTTCTATATGTTAATTACAATTTCAGTTTGTTAACAGAGGGTTTTGGAATTTTAATCTTGTCTTTTTTAGTATTGTTCTTCCTGTTAACTATTTTGTTATTAATATAGTATGCAGATGACATAGAATTAGTAGTTTAGTAATTTGAAATTCTTTGGGCATATTTGCAAGGGGTCAGAAACTAATACTCTTGTAATATATTACTCAGCATCCAGTTAATATGTTTACATGTGTTAGTCCTTTTTTAATGCACTTTTTCTTTTTTAATGTTGTTTGTTTTGTTTTTTTCTTTGTTTCTTTAAAAAAATTGGTGTTTCTATTTTAACTTTTTTTTGAATAAAATAAAAATAGATTAAAAATAAGAATATGTGCAATTATCAACTGCTTAAGTCTTTATATACCACCAATCTCTGTTGTTTTAATGCTGTTGGCTGTTAGTACAGGGAATTAACTTGTAGCCAATAGCTCATTTTTTTAAAATACGCTTTAAACAAAGTATCCGTCTCCAATAACTCTGAACTTGGAAGATATATGATTCCATCTGTTGTTAATTAATAACCAAATCAGTTTATTTCAGCTAACAAAAGGCAGAACAGAATAGACTAAAGGAAGCAGCATCTGTTATTTCTAAAGCAAAAGTGAGACTTTCCAAACTCTTTGCTGTGTGAACTGGGGGGGGGGATGTGAAAATGTAAAGTTTATGTTTGAACTATGACTGCAACTTTGCTGGATTGAGTAAGAACCAGATTCAAAAATGTATTCAGACATGAAAAAGAGGGGCCTAGCAAATGGAAGCTTCTGGATTAATTTAGCTTTGGAAAGGTGGTTACCAAAGCAAAATTTCTTTTATTTCAAACTTGCCGTTCAACTCCAGTAACTCAGCACATAAAGTCAGGTTAAAGGGCCACACTCCAGTTCTAATCTGGATGAATCTAGCTTTGACAAACTTTTATCTCCTGTACCAATTCCACTAAAACTGTATTTCAAATGATAAGTGTACAGAAACTCACTGCTAAACAGAAAGAACTGTTTACATTCCTTATACTGTTCATTTCTTAGATCTTATGAATGTATATATTATACTTTTCTTAGATCTTATGAATACTGTAAGAAAACAGTTAACTAATTTTCCTCTCAGGAGTAATCTGTGTCTGCTTAAGAAAAGTTAATCTAGAAAACCCAGATGTAAACAATCAAGGTTGTCATATGACAACAAAACTATGGTTCTCTTCATGGGTAGGTATGTGGGATAAACTCCTATGTTGGCATGTGAAATAAATAATCCTTTCTACACAGCCTTCAGAGGAATTCTTAATATTGCCAATATGTGGATGCAAAAGCAGGGTTAAATTTACAGGTCTGCACCCTGCAAAATGAGTATCCGAGTGCCTTTAATTCTTTCTCCTTTTACAAGAGCTGACTTGGAATCAAATGAGGGCAAGGCAAAAATTAAAATATCATAAACCACAAGATAAATTAATAGGGCATTTGATACCACAAAATAAATGAAAGAGTGTGCAAACTGCAAGTCTAATTCACCCACTCAGCATTTATTTCTCATAAGGTTTAAATAAAGTACACATACAACCAAAAGTTCACGTATACCAAGAAAATATAATGCAATGAAACCTATCCAAACTTTGTTAAATGACGTTCTAAAGATATAACAAAAAATGTTATTTTAAAAAATAAAAGAGGAATAAAAAAGACTGCATAAACAAGAGCAGGAAATGAATTCAGCCCATTATTGCTAATGTGGTTGCCTTGGCTCAAAAGCCTATTGTCAATTCGAAACTCTGGTAGAAGTAAAAAAACATAATCCAAATGATACCACAAGAGGGCCATACCTCATAACATTATATTTGTCTATCGCTTGCTTTTAGAGTTGTGTTTCTTAAACATTTTCCGCCACAATGAAATTGTCACAAATTACAGTATACATTTTATAACAGTAATACTTTAATCTATACTGATTATATATCCTCCATTGAATTTTGATGTTCATTTTAATAAAGTTTGCATTAAAAAAGCAAAGTTTGGTTGTCAATTGCTGTCTAAATGGTTAATCAGAATTAAAAACCAAAAAAGTATCTTAATCGAGGTGTTCTTTCATATAGAAACAAGGAGAGAGAGAGAAGGAACTTTTCCCTGATCTGTTGGATTTCAACTTTCACTATCTACACTCAACAAAAGCAAAACCTAAATTTACTTAATTTAAATCCAACCCAATACCCCACCATCTCAGGATAATATGAGCACTGAAACGCAAAACTGAATTTTTTTATCTAAGTAGGATTTGGTTCTGATCTGCAGATCTCTCCCCCCCCGCAATGTTATGGCCCTGGCTCTTTGAAGTAATATTATCTAAGAAATCAGAGTTTACTCTTATTTAATATTTTTCTTGAAGATGGTAAAGACAGAGCTCTTCTAGATTAACTTTGTCATGAGTGAATATTAATATTACTTCCTATGAACTGGATAGAATGGTTCTATCTAGAATTAAGAATTATGTTCAAATTTAACTGAAGTTTTACTTCCTGTAGATATTTTAATTTTATTTTTGTACCATGGATGTTTAAAAGGTTGTAAGCCATCAGGACTTCTGCAGAGGTCTTGCAGTATACAAATGTAATTAATAAACAAATTCATTAAGATATGTAAAAACAAAGAGATCCAACACAAAGCCTAAACACAATGAGACTGCAATCATGTTCAAATTAAGCAGGTCTATTTCTGGCCTACGTTGGATGATAGACTTCAATGCCCTTTGAAATATTCACTTAATAAGTATCAAGGGCATTTATACATTTTGCCTCTATAAGTGTTTCCTTCTCCATAAGGTCTGGTAGTATTTCATTTCTCTAGGAGAAGATAAACAGAGACATGTTCTGGAACACATTTGATACAGAGCTTAAAATTGAAGCCTAGAACCAACCTTTATATGCAAAAATCTGTTACATAGCTTTTTTTTTAAGATGCTTTATTCAAAGGGCCTCAAATCTTTTTGTGGTATTGTATATAATTTTATTAATAAAAGTATTACTCCATTGCAACTAAACAGAAAGATTACAAGTCTCTGCAAACATACTTCCCTGAGAGGATGTCAAAGTAACACAAATACATGGAAAGACAAGATAGGGTTAGTTAAGTTTAAAAACATAGGAAACAAGAAATGTGAAGAGTAACTTCCTAAGGCCAGGGCATTTAGGGTCAAGACTGAGAGTTGCTGATAGAGTTTGTACTTAAGCAGTAAAGTATGTGAACAAAAACAAATGATGAAGTAACATGTGTGGAATGAGTGTCATTAGGCCTTGAAGGGAGAATGCTAACAGCTTCAAATGCAATTTATAAAATATGTAGACAGATAAGCAACAATGCCACTACTATGGAAATGGCAAGGAGCTTTAAATTTACATTGTAACTCATTTTTCTATGGAGCAATGAAACTCATATAAAAAGTATTTAACAATGACGTGAAAGCTTCTCTCTGATGCACAACAGATAACTTAAAACTGTTATCTTCAGAAATATGGTACAAAGTTCTTATTTAAATCAGATGCAAATGTCTCAATGCATTTGGATCTCAGGCGACAATGCCATATTGATTTCAATGGGAGAATGTAAGTACAGCTAATCTTTGAATTATGACCACAACTGGGATGGGAATCTCAGTTGTTGAGCGAAGCAGTCATTACGTAAGGCATCATGTGATTGTTTCCTAGGCAGCATCTTCTTGCTCTGGTTCCCAAGGTCTCTTCAACATACTGTTACAGGAGATCTTGCAGCTGTGTATCTTTCTGTGTATTGATATTAGCAGAAATTGATAGATTGAGAGGAAGAGCATTGTCAATTGCTGGCTTTTACCTCGGTGGCATACCTCTCTGTTAGTTAAGCTAAGAACCAACACAGCTTTATTCAGTAATGAACTGTACACCACTTTGTTGGATAGTCAACTTAGTTACAGAGTAGGTTCTAGACACACATTTAATAAATAAATACTTCCTTGCCATTCAAGCATGGTCATTACTTTGTATTAATTAAGATTTCAGAAGTGAGACTGTTTCATTGTGCTCTCTCTCTCTCAGTTCCAGATTTGCCATTTTTATTATTAGTTTCCAATCCTTGCTTTTATTGCATGTTTCCACATGATAACATATGGAACCAATAGTCTAGATTTCTCTAGTTTAGGTATAATTAAAGTGTGCCCCCAAACTGAGGAAATATTGTAGAAGACAGCCCTCTGTGAATTTCCAAAAACTGAACAAGGAAATGGTCTTTTCAACTGAAATTCCCCTGAAATATATCAGTATAGTAATACTAAATCTGTCTTATAACCTTTTGAAGCTATTCATTAGTCCATTTGCACAACCAGAACTATAAGCATGAAATTTAAATTTTATCTTTAGATTGTTCATCATCTTATTTGTCAAATTGCCAATATTCTCTCTTGGTCTGCCATATTATTACTACAAGCAGCTGGTTAGATGGTCTTTCCTTTTTGTAAATGTTTGCATGTAAGTGCATTGTTTATATTCTTGAGTTAATTTTCATATTATTGGTCATCCTGCCATTAAAATGAAAGAAAAATAAATCAGGAATTGGCCACATAAGCCATACCTATTTTGTTATTATGCAAATATAAAAACCATGTTAAAAACCGTCATAACATGTGTTATATGATAACATACAAGTGTAATGTGTATTTGTTAAAGATCTTAGCTTCATGATTTGGTATAAGTGCAAGTTTGCATTTATGTGAGGTTGGAAATATTTTGGTATTACTAAACTCTTGTTCTGATTATCAGCTGGGCATCAATATGTGGTATTCATAATTAAAATAGTAATATGTGATCTTATTTTAATTAATTACACTCCTATCCAACCTTTCTTCCACCATGTGATCAAAGTTACTTATACAGGATTTATAAGTAGTCAGGCATGGCGGACTATAGATTCAATCTCCAAAAGAGCAGAAGCACAAATATAGCACCATGGATTCTGCTTTCCTACTTTCCTGCTCCCACACATCCTGAAACAGCTCCTGGAAAATAAATCATAACACTATATACAATCCCAACTGATAGCCTCCTATCCCCATATGAACCCAAAGTTAGACCTGCTTTGTTTGTCCTGGGATCAGTGGCATTTGGCTTGAATTGCTTTTAGCCTACTTTAAATTTAAATTAAAGAACCTAAATGCATTTTAATAGAAAAAAAACATTTTGGTCTAGGAGGCAGTTTAGAACTGAATTTGCTGTCAGATTTTAGTATTCCCATCCATCCTGTGTTAGTCCCCTAATTTGTAAAAGCATGCTGTTAAATTCTTTTTGTGTCACTTTCTTTTTTAGCCACTACTTCATAGAGTGCTAGGTAACAGAACCAATACAAAAACAAACTCAGTAAAGCCCTAACATGCACATGCCATTGCAAAAGCCTATACATCACTTCTGACTAGATATTAGTATTTCAAAGGCACATTGCAACATGACTTCTTTTGACTTGTTGATTCAAGTTTCAGGTATTATTGAAGTGTAACAAGCATCTTCCATAGTAAAAAGGTTAAATGAATGGTATTACTATTCTGGTCAAGAATAATTTGGTCCTGGATTAATATAATACTGTATATTGAATTAGCCAAAAATAAAGGGGTTCCCTCATGCTCTCTGAGCTTGGTTGTTTTCTTGCTGATGTTTCTTTATCGAAACTAACTAACATCATCAGTATTAGAACTAGTTTGGGTAATGAAACATCTGCAAGAAAACAACCAAGCATCAAGAGCACCAAAGACCCCTCATTTCAACCCTAAGCTACAAATAATCTTTACTGGCAGCCAAAGATAGCCTTAAAAAATCATAATTAAATTTTAAACTAATCTACAGTATGTGGTTTTGGTTGCATACAGATTTATTCTTTCATAATAGGTAGTTATGTTTTGAACTAGAAAATTGGTAGTGATTTAAAGGATTATATTTTTGCATTCCAATGGCCATATTCATTTGTACTGAGTAGTTTGGGTATATTACCACAAGCCTCTTTTATATCCCTTCAAAACCTTCAAGAGATTGTATATATGGTGTTTCCTGCTCCATTTTACACCAGTCCAACATTCTTTCACCCACTAATTCCGAAGCACAGCTACTATGGAGCTAGCTAACTAATGCTAGCTAGCTCGATGATCCAAAGTAGCCAGAACAATAGCAAAGAGGTCTGAGTATCTATAATGATCTCTTTCACTAAATAGGGCAAGGGCAGCAGAGATATTTGGACATAGTTAGGGTACCACTTCATCAATTACATTTATATCCTGCCTTTTGTCTACTGTGGAACTCAAGGTAGGGTACACACAATTCCCGGGTCGTCTCCAGTATAGAACTGGCCAGTTCTAGACTCTACCAAGCTTTATAAAGGTGGCTGCTTCATGTGACTTCAATTGAAACAAATTAGGAATTAGAATTATTGACCACCAAAGGGCTGTTTTTAGTTCAGACCATTCTATCCACAGATTTAGGATGAGAGGTTTGTCTTTTTAACTATTTGCCTTTGGACTCTGAAGTTAAGAGAAATATTACTTACGAAACAGAACACGACTCAGAGGTGCCAGCAACCTCTGCCAGCTTTGCCAATTGTGACATTCAGCAACTTCAAAAGGACCACAGTGGGAAAAAGCAAAACAAAAAACAGATTTCATCACAAATTGAAAGCCACTTAGTTTTGTAAGGATTACTGGGATATGCATATAAAAAAGAGTTGAGCATTCAAAAGCACTCTTGTACTTAGGATGTTTAGGCTGCTAGGATAATTGCTTAGCTAGTCCAAATGACATAATTCTTTGTAGAAAAGCAAATCCAATTGCAAACTACAGCTGGACTAGAATGCTCAAGTAGTTATGGATACCAGTCAATCTGCCAATGTCACATTTTGGCATCAAGAGTCAGCCAGACATACCCTTCTGAGATTCGAACCTGGGCTGTCTGCATGTTAAGCAGAGATGTTAGCCACTAGGCCACAGGCTCTTTCTCACTTTGTTAGCTAAAAGAAAAAAAGCATTCATATGTATGTATGTATGTATGTATGTATGTATGTATGTATGTATGTATGTATGTATGTATGTATGTATATTTTCAATTATTGTTTTGCTTCAACTCTATCTTTATCCTTAGCAGGCAATATAAAAGCAGTGTTGAAAGTTATATTACAGTAAGTACTTTATCACAAAGAAAGATGAAGTGGCAAAATGGGTCTTTTTCATGATGGTATTGTAGTAGAAGAGAAATATACTTCAATGTTACCTAAAATCTAGAAGTTAAAATATTATCAATGATCTATAAACTATCTTGGACAATGATACTTTATTCACGAGCAGAATGGGACAACTTGCCATGGCCAGCTCGCCATGGCCAACTCACTGCAGGACAACTCACCATAGCCAACCTGCCGCAAGAGAACTCACTGCAGGATAATTCAACAATTCAATTTAATTATTTAAAATAATTAAAAATATGTATTTTTAGTCATTCACATTTCACTTTGTTATTCCTTTTGCATCTTTTCTTTAATGATTCTATTTCACCATTTCTTTGATATTAGTATAATTCTTGTCCCGTGGTGAGTTGTCCTGTGGAGAGTTGTCTGTGGCGAGTTGGCCACGGCTAATTGGCCATAGCAAGTGGGCCACAGTGAGTTGGCCATGGGGAGTTGTTCTAGACCAGAGGTAGGCAACCTTGGCTCTTTTATGACTCGTGGACTTCAACTCCCAGAATTCCTGAGCCAGCATGGCTGGCTCAGGAATTCTAGGAGTTGAAGTCCACGAGTCATAAAAGAGCCAAGGTTGCCTACCCCTGTCCTAGACCTATTCATAAGTGTCTTCACTCACAAGCATATTACTTCCCTGGGCAATCTATCTTTATCCCCTCCTATCAGAAAAATTATTTGTCAGCAACAGTAAGACTACTACGCAGTGAAGCCACACTAAATTCATTCTCCATTTTCTTTTAAGAAACAATGGCTACAGACTTTCTTCTCTGTTCTGCTTCTAATACAATATATGTCTTCCCTTGCTATCAATAGCCTTGTAGAGAATATTTAGAGAAAACAGTCTTTGTAAAATATTAGATGACATATACTGTACATTCTTAAATTTAATAAATAATAAAATTAAAATTAAAATAGCAAGCTCATTTAGAGCTATTTTGGATAATTAAAATCTCTGACAGATTTTAATTACCCCAAAATTCTGATGCTGGGCTGAAAATCACTTTTCATCAATAAAAACAGTAGCATTTTTTAAAAAGAGAGAGACAGTTTAGAATAGTGTTTGAGGACCTTGGTTGGGAAATGAGTTTCAGTCTTCCCTTATGCACACAAAACAACAGTTAACTTTGAGCCAGTTACTCACTCTCAACCCAACACATTTCATAGTATTATTTTTATGGGGAAAACAAGAGGTGGGAGTATTATGTATGCAACATTGAACTATACAAGTAAAAGATATAAATCTAATTAGTAAATAAAAACTTCAAAGAACACTTCAGTATCAAATTGTTGAAGTAGAATGTAAATTCTATTCATTTACATCTTAAATGAAACAAGGGACAGATGTCAACTTTAGCATAGCAAAGTTAGATAGAAGCTGCTATGACAAGAATTATCACAGTGTTTGTCTGGAGTTTTGCACAAAAGAATCATATGCAGATGGACCCTCTGGCATTTCATGTACTTTTGATCCCACTGTTTACTTTTTTTCCTCTCCCTTCAGCCTTTGAAATAAGGATAGCACTTTATTTAATGGATAAAATTAGATTTGGCCCACAAAAACTTTTTCTGACACAATTTCAGCCTCTATCAAGCAGCAAATATACTTTGAAATGAAGGAAATACATTTGTAATATCAGTAAATAAGCATGACATGATGCGGCTTACATAAAACCTAATATTACTATTAAATGACCAAGTAGGCATGTGCTAATTTCATCTAGAACACTAAAGCTACATCATATTTTTATCCAAGAAAAAGTTTAAATGTGAAATGAGAAAAGCCACTCTATCTATCTACCTACCTACCTAAAGTTCAGATTGAGAGTTATATGGAACATGAATTGTAAAAAGATACAAATGTAGGTTTTATTTAGAAAAAATGTAGTTAGACTATCTCCTATTTAAGTGTGCATTGGACTGCGATTTCATGAGAAAGGAAAAGACTTGTTAAATGTTCATAGCTAAACATTACATGCAAATGAAGATAAAATGATTTTTTCTTCAAAAAAGAAAACAGAAAAAGCAGCTTTGAATCAGGAAAGGATCTACCATTACTTCTTCTCTAGTCTAAATAGCCTTTGCCCAAATGTTGATTTCTACTGAGTAGGTACAACTGCAAATATGTTTAGCAACCTTGAATGTGGAATTTAAAGAAAAGCCATGAGCATCCTAAACTGCCTAAGCAACCCTCTATCCATTCTGCATGATTTTGTAGACCATGTAGCATTTTGTTAACTCCCAATACAAGTCCTAAAATATTTTTCAGGGAGGATCACTCTTTTATATACTTCATTTCTAATCAGAATCCTTAATCTTTGTCCTTGGCTTAAGAGGTTCTATGTCTCCATTTCCACCTCTAGACACTGAAAAAACAGATCTTTCTCCAGCAGCAATACATAGGTGTAGGTGGAGGATGAAATCACTAGTTCTCATAGGAGTACCTGACTTACCAAAAAAGCCAGATAGATTTTAATGACTAAGAATGCTCTCCTTATTGGCAAGAACCATTACTGAATCCAAGCATATCACATTATCAGCATGACCCAGAGAGTAAATCAAACAAAACCCAGAAATTCAACTGGTTTTATTCACTGGAAGAAATCTGTAACCCAGGATAGCAAAATGGAAGTTAATACCCATTTTATAAAGGAAATTGTTAAAATAAATGTCCTTGGTTAAAATAAATTCATCCAGATCATGTCCAGATAAATCTTTTATTATATAATATTGCAAATGCAGTAACCATTGCTGTTTTGTATATGTATAACAAGAAATATAATTGTGGCTGTGTCAAATGCAAATGCCACCTTAAGGTAAACTACAAAAAAGGGGAAATATTTTTTTTCTTTCATTGATCAAAAGATGATTGCATAATTATAGTCAGATAATCAGAGAAGATCAATATTTTTGGCAAACTAATACTTCCAAGATTTCCTTCTCTCAAATGTTCATAATTGTAGGAAGGCATGTCTGTGACTTTACGACATTATAGGTATTATAAGCAATAGTCCTTTCAGAGCAGTACTCCTGGACAAGAGAACAAAAGCCAGATGAAAGAGAATCATAACATTCTGGCAAATGTGAACTTGTTACAGACTTTTTTAAAAAAGCTTGGAAATGAGGCACAATCCAAACAACAGGTCCTCAGTACTGATATGAAAGAGGACACTACCTTTCCCAAGGTTATAAGTCCCCAATTCAATCTTCCCCCATGGTCATTACAATCATGATCTCTCTTCCTTCCCATCCTTGACAAGACAGACATCGCTTGCCTAATCTAAAAGTGAGCCCAGGCTGAGAGCTCTAATCTGAAAAATAGTATCACAGGTTTCTTTTTCAAAGGGAATTTTCTCTCTTACCCATTTTGCCACCATCCTAAGTCACATGTTTTGCTCCAGACAAAAAAACAATGTTGATAACATTGTTTTGAAATCTTTAGGATTCCAATTTAAATTAAAAGTAGTCAAAAACTTTAAGTCAATCCTAAAATCAACTTCCTTTTGACTGCATATACTATATAGAATAAATAAAATGAAGTACAGTGAGTCCACAATTTCCAATAAAATATTCCATTGTGTCTACATATAGAAGTGACAACAAAATTTCATCACCGCTATTGCCTTTCAAATATATTCAAGCAACCAGAAACTAAGAGTTCAGCCAATTCCATTAAGTGTCCAGCAAGGCAAGACACACCCACATTTGCAACCTGGATGGGAGGTGGGATGTTTCTTCACAGGTACATATTCCTATAAAAGATCCAAATGAAGAAACTACTAGCAGGCAGGTGGGTTTGTATACCAGCAGTTTTTATTATTTATCATTCCAGCTATGTTAATATTTTTTTTAAAATTCTATGTCTGGATTTTAAGATTAGTGCCAAAAACTTGCAGAAAGAAATGGATTGATTATGAAAACAGTTATTTCTTAAATAAAGATCCTACTTTTGTCACATTTTTATTACAGTTTAATTTTCCACACCGATTGAATGATTAAAGAGTTTAATATTTATTTTGTACATGTGAGGGAATGCATTAAAAAAGAGAGACATTTAACCGTCATGTTGCAGCCACTAGTTTTTTTTTCTTTTTAAAAAATATTCTTCAAAATTTCAAATCTCATCTTAAGATCAAAACATGCATTCTTCTACTGTTATTTTTTAAATCTCTTTATTGCATTAATTTTAGAATAATTCCACTGTTCCTATAACTAATGTTTCTATAAGATCTGTAAGCAGGTATAATTTTGCAAACAAGAAAGGAGGGAGGAAAAATACTACCGGTACTTCCTTAAAAAATAATACTGCTCCAGTATAACTCAGAACTGGGCTGGAACAGAGTATTTTGTACATTTTCAATTCATAGTACTATTTTAATGGTGCAAAATAAAATACTGGAAAAATTAGGATTTACTAAACTCAGCCGCAGAGGTTCTTGCCATTAAAGTGGATTATTCTATAAACTCCAACAGAATCTTCGTAGCATCATCTGTTTAAAGTATTTCCAATAAGCAGCTATTTAACCCGATACCTTAACAACTTTTTTTTCCAAAAAATATATTCACCAATTTAATTATTAAAGGAAAAAAGGAGGACAGAACAACAATTAGTTATTAAATATTAAATGAAATCTTACCTGGATCCAAAATTCAGGTGCATAAAACTTTGGCCATATTTCATGCTGTAAGGAGTTCACAGTCATCTTATTCAAAATTTATATCCTTTCTCTTTTAATGACTAAGCATCCGAAAGACATAGGCTCTGAGTAGTCAGAAAAGTATTTTGTAGGAGTAATTGTACTATCATTCTCCAACAAAACTTTATGTTGTAACTGAAGGGGAAAGAAATCAGTTCAAACATATCATTTAAATGCCCCCTAAAAGTTACAATCAAATATGTTGATTTTGAAGCAGTCTCGGTCAAGTAAAATTTTGCTGATATATACATGGACACAGCTTTTGTCAGATACTTTCTGGCTCCTTAAAGAGAGCTATACTAGCCTGCATATACTCCAAAATGGAAACCTCAACCTCATCTCTTCTGGTTGCCATGGCCACGCCATACGTCAGACCTGCACTTTTTTCCCTCAGACCTGTTTATGACAGGCCTAGGTGCTTCCTATTATGGTGCCTGCATCAGCACAGCATGCGATTTGTCAGTAATGAGAGCCCGCAGCAGCCACTGAAGTGATCAGCATGCAGCAGAGGACAGAGATGCTGAGGAATTTGAGCATGCTCCTTACAACTCTGCATAGAATGGCAGTTTTAAGAATCGTCAAGCAGTAGTAGTGCCCTCGGGTTTTGCCAGGAGTTGCCTTTTGTTAGTAGCGAGGGAAAGTTTAAATACTGTATTGCTGGTAAAAGGACTGTTATGAGTAGCCAAGCAGATTGACCTCTATGTGTTTTAACATTGCTTGCTGTCATTCCAGCCTTAGAACAGCAGCTCGGAGTGCAGTTTTATTACTCATTCTTTAGCGGCTATTGGATTTTAAACTTTGGGATGCATTACTTTTCTTCTGTCTGAAGCACAAGAATCTGTTTTGCTTCACCTGTGGACTTGATGGGAATATACCCCAAGGGGATAAGGAAAACATAAACCAGAAGGAAGTTATGTCAAGGCGAAGTGTTTATCTGCCAACAAAGTCAAAAACTAATGCAACATCCACTCAGTCAAGCCACCTTGCCAAATGACTTCACTTGTTCAAATGAGACAAGACTTAGCTCATACTATTTAGGCCCAGTCACTGTAAATTTAAGGATAACACTAATAATGGTTTTCCCAGTTTCCAGACAACTCCAACTATGTAAATTCTTTGTGGAGCAGAGGTTATTACATTACTGCCCATGCTGACATTGATCAGGTTGCTAGTTTGCAGATATCCATACATCTGTCAGCACCCTGATAAGAATAAGAAGAAAAGCACAATTCAGAAAAGCAGCTCTTTTTCTCATACTTAGACACACCTTTCACAAACAAATGTGATTTACACAAGGAGAACACTTTACACTATGCTGGAGGCTACTACCAAAGGAAATTTGAATGCTGTAAACATAAACACTTCAGAGACAAATAGAACAATACTCCCAGACACAAGCTGAGGCACAGAGAAACAGATTCCACTTTTATCCTAATTACTGACAGAAGGAGAAAAAATTAGCTTCACATATAAGGCATCTGAATCCTGATATCCTTGCTTTATTTTTATTATTACTTTAAAAAAAAAGAATTTGCATTGTGTGCTTAAATTTACAATCCTATCCTTGTTTTGACTGTAAGACTGCTTCCAGGCAAGCCATTTAATATGAATGGAATTTTTGGGAGGCCCAGACACTGCTTACTATCAATAACTGTCCTGTATTTTTCAACCAGGTTTATTTAAAAAAAAACCATTAAGGACAAGAAAAAAGAACGCCAACAGAAAGTATTTAATCAATAGCACTTAGAAAGTTATCCATTCCGTCTAGGTACATCCTAAATATCACCGAGCTCAACTGGACTTATTTCTATGAAGACCTATAGGACTACACTGTGAGCCCATTCAAATCCATAGAATATACAGGCACTTTGATCTCCATTTCTAGATACTGTTAGCTGCAATTCCAGGGACTGGTGTACTAGCACTCAGTAGGACCAAAAAATAAATGACAGCCATTCAAGTGATATATCTTGGATGACTGGACCAGAATATTCTTCCTTTTCCACTACCAGGCTATTGCTGTTCTGTAGAAAAGATCTGGTCTCTTTATTCCTCCAGAAGCAACTATCACTGAACCTAGCTTGTGTGTAGCAACTGAAAGTCTAATAGGCCTCTGCCTTCAAAGTTATCATGGAACACTTTTTAAAAAGCTAGTCTGATATAGCTGTAATAGGCAGTAGGGATGATAGGGATACTGACTCATTAATTTGCAAAAAAATATGTGCAGACAAAACCTCTAGAGTTAAGTATATCTAAGCAATCGCAACAATATATGAGAAAGGTGCAGAATAATTTACACCAGTTATTTCTAGAAGGCATGATACAGAGTTTACATTTGAACCAATTAAGTTAGGAGCACCTTGTGGTTTATATTCTAATAATTTTCAAAAATATGGTGTTTCCTTAAAAGCGATTTTAAAAAAGAGCAAGAGATTTATGATACAATAACTCTGCCTTGTTCATGGGATGGGAAGGGAGGGACAGGAGACATTTTTTTTTGCTTGTTAACTTATGCTTTCCTACAACTTCATCCATTTGCTAGGACAGTGATGGCGAACCTTTTAGAGACTTAGTGCCCAAAAACTGGCCCCGCTCCCACTCCACCCCCTGCCCTGTCCCCACTCCGCCCCCATCTCCTGCCCCGCCTGCCCGTAGGGCCACTCACCGCCTCCAGGGCCCACTGCAGATTGCCCAGGCAGCCCAGCAGCGCTATGGTGGTCACGCCCTGTGCCCGCGCCCTGCAGCATCAACTGTGCAGGATGGGGTGTGAGGGCAGTCTTGTCTACGCTGCCTGGCTGCCATGTCCTTGGCTGCGCTGCTCCACGTGGGCCACGCTCAGGGGTGACTCTCCTTCAGGGGGGCTGCTGGAGAGGAGGGGGTCATGGGGGGAGGCGAGGCTGGGGCAACGGCACGTGTGCCCACAGAGAGGGCTCCGAGTGCCACCTCTGGCACCTGTGCCATAGGTTCGCCACCACTGCTCTAGGAAATAAATTGCCATATTTAACTTAAAAGAAAAACAGCCTTGAAATATTCTTATTATCCAAAATAGATTAAATGGGAAAAATATATGACTGTTATTACTATATCTTCAGCAAATCTGAAAGAATCATTGGTGTTATCTCTTACCAAACAGACATTCTAAGTGATGATGATCCCTAGACTTCACTCTTCAGGCTTCCTAATGTTTGTGTAAATGAGTCTATTCACCTTGTTGTTGATCATCCTCTGTTGTCCTTCCAGCTTTTTCCGAATTATGGAATTCTCAAGAGAGATGGGCCTTTGAATAACATGTCTAACATATGATAATTTGAATCTGGTAATTTGTGCCTCAACTTTGCATTGGTATGTTGTATGTTTGTTTGTTTTCTTCACTATCCATTGTATCCTCAGAAATCTTCTCTAACACCAAAATTCAAAAGTATCAATTCTCTTACTATCTTAGTTAGTGGGACTAACTTTAAGTAAAGAATTAAATCATTAATATTATTCATTGTAATTGGCTATCTTCCAATCTGAAAGAACCTTACCATTTTACAAGTGACATTATTTTGGGGAAAATACTCTTTTCAATAAATACAATGAGGATGGAAAAATGAAATATCATACACTAGGGTGGATTAAGGGCAGAATAGATGAGTGACCTTAAAACAGCAAACAAGTATGGACAGTGAATATTCAGAAAAGCTGTTTCCTTTGATTTCACTCTCGTCCCTCATGCTTGCATCGTGGTAACTTTTTTAGGGTCAATTCCAATCCTATAGGCTAGATACATGCACCAGATCCAAATTCTTACTTCCCTACATAAAATATGCTATCGTACTCAAATATGCTTAGAAACAAACACAGAATGCCTACTTTTCACAAATTTTGGTAGATTATGTCCCATGACTTTGATTTATGGACTAAAACACTATTTTAACTAAAGACAGAGGTATTATTAAAAACCCTGTTAATTCAAAACCCCTATTAATTCCAACTGCAATGAAGACAAAAATTCTTTACTTAGAATTTAGTCCTACTGTATAATTTGGGCTTCAGTTCTTCCAAGTGTGGTTAAGATTATAGCCCTATTGGGATATTATATTCCATGAATTTGCTTCATTAGATGTTTGTACTTAATTGCTCAGGCAAAGCTGAGCAGAAATGAGAAGAAACATTTTTTCAGTTTAGGAGTTAGGTCACCAATACAAAAAAAAAAATATGAAATGCATTTTGTGCTACTATGTCAAGTATATGACTAAATAGAAAAAAGATATGTGGCTTTTTGATCGAGGATGTGGAAGCAGTGATGAGATAAAAGGATACAAACTCAGCAGAATAATGGCAGAAAAGCATATTTGCTTTTATGATTATAAATATATATATATAAGCCAATTATAAACTAGGCTATAGTAAGAAGTTAAAAAATCTGAAAGAAGACAACAGCAAGTAATTTTTGTAATGTTGCCAAGAAAATTATATGTATAAGAAATTATATGGAAGTCACCAGGAATCAAGCTTGATCTGGGGACTTTATCTTGTAAAAACAATTCATGACTGCATATTGGGATGCTAAAAATCCCTGAAAGGCTTACCATATATATGACTGATTCATAAGTTTATGCATAGCTTCCTTGTGATACTACTTATAGGAATGATTGGAATATCCTTGCAAGTGAATGATATTAAGAACATTTTTATTTCCAGGAAGCCAAATGTTCCCATTTCCTACAAATCAGTTCTAGCTCAAATCAAACGGGCTCTGATACACAAGCTACCACTACTACTATCTAGTTTTCTTCTCCCTATCAGCTCTATGCACTATTGTGGCAATGGATCCTCAACATCAGCAACTGTCTTTCCGTTTACCAGAATCACAGTTCAGTTGTTAAAACTGTATGGAAGACTCTAAAAATGAAATAAGCTTTTGCACAGGAAAAGTTTATAACATGTTTCTTTACCACTCTATCGTTGCTTCCACAAATCCTTCCTACAGGGGAGAATGATACCTAGCCATCCCACCCACTCATCTCCATGGTTACCTGAGAAAAAGGCTGTTGTGTACTCCGGCAGTACCTAAAGCAAGTAGACACTCCTTCTCCTGCACTGTAGAACAAAGACTCAACATTCTTGTATCTCATGCCAAAGCATAAAAGGGAGGAGGTGTGTAGAAGGACAAATATATTATTTAATTAACATGTTAAATACAATTTTTGTGTTCATATGAATAAATATTTGTCTATACTACTTTGCTTTATTCCTTCCTTCAAGCTATGGATACTTTATAGAGGTTAAGGCAATGTCCATGCTAGGATCTAGCCATGCTCCATTTATTCAAGTTAATTCCACCCATATTTAATTAACTTTACCAACACAGTGAACCAAAAACAATGAGCCCAATCATATGCCACAAAAAGAGGCAGAAACAGTTCTAGAAGTATAATCCAGCCTCATTGGAAGAAATGAATTCCCTATCTCACCTTTTGTGATTAAAGTAGAATTAAATTATTAAACAAAAGCAAGTTATTCAAAATCCCCAAAAGCATTTTTATATTTGAATAACTGGATGAAAAGAAATCAAGATAACTGGCTCTGTCAGTTAGAAGTTCCTCAAGTTCTGTCAGATGTCAACTCCTATAATTGAGAATCTAAGGCGCAACGTTTCTGAAGAGCATCAGCTGAAAAGAATATATTCTAAGATCAAAGATGGAACAAAAATGCATTCTTAAATTGTGGAATTCTTGAAAAAAACCATGCCAATCTGAGTTACTAATCCTGGCCTGAATGAATCAATAATATGGCTCAGCAATATCCAATTTATATTACTCAGAAATACGTCTGTTTCTGTCATCCAGGTCATAATTATCCCAAAGATGCTTTTTCACGAGGCAACTGGACTTTCTTGTTTTTTTTTGAAGACGTTTCGCTTCTCATCCAAGAAGCTTCTTCAGCTCTGACTGGATGGTGAGGAATGGAAAAATTTATACTCCTTGCAAACAGTTGTTCATTTGCATTGTTTTAGCAAGTCGTTAAAGCTACCTGGAGGCTTATCTGTGTCTTCAGGGTCACCTGAGTAGTGCAAATGGGTGTGGATTCTTCTTGGAACTGTTGAAAAGACTGTTTTAGATAGGAGATAAATGATGTCGGATCAGACTGCTTAGACCAGTGATTACTTGGTCCGTGGAAATTGGTCACTATGTTATTTTATATATATATTTGCAATTTCAGTCTAGTAGTGTTTAGTTTCACCATGGGGATAAGTCTGCATAATATATTTAATGTGATTATTGAATTAATTCAGTTTCTGAGTCTGTGCAACATATTCAATAAGAAATAATCAAATGCTTTGCACAATATGCTAAAACATATATACATATACCACTATTCAAGATTAAAACCCAAGGGTACAAATAGTTATTATCAGTGGTGGGATTCAAATATGTAAATAACCGGTTCTCTGTATAGATGCCGTTTCTGGAAGTCCATTCTCGGCACAGGCAACAAAAAAAATAGCTACCGGTTCTGCTGAAGTGGCGCGAAATGGCTGAATCCCACCACTGGTTATTATGTCTTTTACTGATCTAGTTAAATATCTTGGGGCAACTCAGCACCTCTTTCAATCAATATCTTATTCTTGATCTAATCTGAGTTCAAATTCTTGCAACCTAATCGGTTCTCTCTTTCTGTATGTGTTTGTGTACAGAGGAATTGGGAGAATGTGAGTTGAATTTGTTCCTTTCCTTGCTCTAGCATATGTATATCCATTTAACTTTCCATTCCAATGAAAGAGCAGTAGTTAAAATCTTTGAGGGGAAAATCCTTACTGAAATAATATTTTCATAAATTGCCTCTAGCTCTGATTCTTATCATGCAGATATGGACAAGATATGCCTGAATCACAAGTTGGTGTCTACCAGTTCTTCTACAATTTTCCCTATCCCTGCTGTATTACTTATGGATATACAGAGTATTGCTTCTTGAAATGAGCAATCTGAATTTGCTAAAATCCTATTAAGTATCTTACTGCCAGCGAACAGTGGCAAGGAGGATTTTACTAGTATATATGGTTAGCACTAAAATAATTTGGATAAGAAAAGATAACTATGGGACAGAAGGGTCTACAGGATTGAGGCAGTTGACATTTACCTGCCCCCCCCCAATTCCCCACAGATATTTCTGACTTGAGAATGACAGATATACTAAATATCTCTATATTGGTATATACTAATATACCTTGCCAACAAAAGTACGTTTAGTCAAGGCCATGGTTTTCCCAGTTGCAATGTATGGATGTGAAAGTTGGACCATAAGAAAGGCTGAGCGCAAAAGAATTGAGGCCTTTGAACTATGGTGCTGGAGAAGACTCCTGTGAGTCCCCTGGACTGCAAGGCGATCAAACAGGTCAGTCCTAGAGGAGATCAACCCTGACTGCTCTTTAGAAGGCCAGATCCTGAAGTTGAAACTCAAGTACCTAATGAGAAGGAAGGACTCACTGGAGAAGAGCCTAATGCTGGGAAAGATTGGGAAAGAAGGGGACGACAGAGAATAAGGTGGCTGGATGGAGTCACTGAAGCAGTAGGCGTGAGCTTAAATGGACTCCAGAAGATGGTAGAGGACAGGAAGGCCTGGAGGAATGTTGTCCATGGGGTCGCGATGCGTCGGACACGACTTCGCAACTAACAACAACAACAAATATACTAAAGTGATACAACAGGTGTGTTCTCCTATGAAGAAGTCAAATGTGAACGAAGAGGTCATTTTTGACTTATGATCATTTTTTTTAGCAACTGTTCAAAGTTACAATGGTGCTGAAATAATTCTGGTCCTTGCACTTACGACTACTGCACAACCACATGGTCACATGATTGCAATTCAGGCATTTGGCAACCGGCTTGCATTTATGATAAGTTGCAATGTCCTGCAGTAACTTGACTGTAATCTGTGACATTTTTTGCCTATTTCCAGCAAAAAATGCCCATTCAGAAGAATGGGTTCACGCTTATGACTATGGGGTTTACTTAACAGCTGCAGATATGCCTGCGGACTTGTAAAAATGATCATAAAATTGGGTTAGACTCAACTTACAACCACAATGACATGTGACAGAAATTCTAATCCTAAATTGGTCATAAATTGAGGACTGCATATATACTTATAAACATTTGAGTTTGGAAGATTTTTCTCATTTATAGTTAAATTATCAAAAGACTCTTAAGTATTATTGCTAAATTTATATAAGTGTACTGCACTAATTAAATCTTGCTTTTATGGAATATTAGAGATACCAAGCACAGTAATAAAGGCGTTCTTGCTCGTTTGTTGATAGCCCAAAACTGGAAGAGCCCAATTCTGCCTACAATGGAAGACTGGAGATTGAAAGTTTCGAATCTTGCTGAAATGGCAAAGATTTCGGCTTATTTGAAGAACTATTCAAATGAACAATTTTTATTAATATGGAGAAGATGGATTGTTTATATTCAAAAGAAGTATAGACTGGTAGAATATAAC
>NW_015386657.1:649354-663964 GCF_001527695.2 Protobothrops mucrosquamatus | reverse complement strand
GAATATTATCCTGGGACTAGGTTTGGGAAGTCCGGGGTGGGGTGGGGGATTTTATCTTTTATTTTGTTTATTGGATTATGATTGTTTTTTATGATGAAAAAATAATAAAAAAATTTTGGGGAAAAAAAAAAGGCGTTCTAACTTTATAGAATGTTTATTGTTTCTAGGAGTACAGGTAGTCCTTGATTTACAACAGTTTGTAAATCTGTTGTAAATCAAATTTACAACAGCACTGAAAAAAGTGACTTATGACCATTTTTCATACTTATGACCGTTGCAGCATCCCCGCTGTCACATGATCAAAATTCAAACACTTGCCAACTGATTCATATTTATGATGGTTGCAGTGTCCCAGGGTCATATCATCACCTTTTGCGACTTTCTGACAAGCAAAGTCAATGGGGAAGCCAGACTCACTTAACAACTGTGTTACTAACTTAACAACTGCAGTGATTCACTTAACAATTGTGGCAAGAAAGGTTATAAAATGGGGCAAAATTCACTTAACTGTCTCACATAGCAACAGAAATTTTGGGCTCCATTGTGGTCATAAGTTGAGGACTACCTGTACATACAATGTCTTCCTTGCAAGCATAGCACATTTCTTCACTGTTAAGTATGAATATTTTTATAGGTTTATAGTATTTGTAAGTTAAAGGAAGGAATATATGGATATGTATGACAGTTGTTCTCATAATATGTTACTATTATTACTTTACCAGTACATCTCCTGGGATTTTCACATTGTTCTGGGCATTACATATGCAAATTGCTAACTACTGGTGGTCTCTACCCAATACATGACATCAACACTATGGCACAGCTAGGCAGAATCAACTGGGTTAAAACTAAGGGGAAACAGGCATTGTGGTGTATTGTCTGTCTATTTATTATTTTGTGATTTCTACAAGTAGGTTAGAAGGCTGGAAGGAAACCCAACTTATACTTAATAAACTGACGTCAATAGATTACAGCAATCCTCTCCCCTATGCAAGCTCTTCTGCCCCAGAGCCAGCCAAACACTCAACTAATCTCCACCTGTGAAACGCCAGCCAAGTCTGAGAATTAAGGCTAGAGGATAATTTCCTCAGTAGGGAGGATTTATCAAAATAACTCTAGTTAGCTACTTAAAATGTTAATTGCATTTACATGGCTTTGTTTTACAACTCAAGAGCACTCGTTAATATGATGCTTAAAAGGTATCTGAAACTTTCTGATTTACATGTGCGTGAATACATATGTATTTATGACAGTGTACTATGTCACACAGTGTGAATAAACCATGTACAGCATTGTTCCTGGGAACACAAAACGCCTACTTAGGATTATTTGGAACAAGCCTCTTTATCTATTTGATATATCTTGGAAAGAAACTTTGTGGCAGCACTCTTTTGTATACAAAGAAAACAAAAACCTTTGAGCAAGGAGATCCTTTTTTAAAAAAAAAAATGGCAGAAATCAATTTTTCACAGGATGAACAGTTTTAAAAATTAGTGTTTATGCCCAAGAACCTCTGCTTGGGTTATACAATGCCAAAGAAACCCTGCAGTCACCAGCATTAGCGCACAGGCTTCCTGAATTCATTTTTGGCTACAGTCTTGAATCACAAGTCACTACATAGCTGAAAATTAGTATATGTATAGGACTACATAGCTAGTGTAGATGGCACACAGAATTTAATTAGTAACAAAGAAATTAAAACAGACACATTCTTATTTTATGGATAAAATAAAACCAACCATTGTGTGCCTGCAGTATAAATTTTCACTGCTGATGTAAAGGATGGCATCATTCAATCTGACCTTCAAAGTGACTATGGCAACTCCTCTCATTGTATTCTTATGGAAAACCTTGGCTCTATGGTGCTATTTAGGAAGCAATAGGAAAAGTGAATCCTTTATGGAATGTTTCTTTTCCTTAATAGCATTAAAGAGGCTTCAAATACTATTTACATTCACAATTCCAGGGCCACTATATTATGATGCATAAAATTTGTCCACCAACTAAGGGAAAAGCAAAATACCCAGCTAAAGTAGTCTACTGTCCATAAAAGTTTGTTATAATATATTTAGGGTATTTTTATTGTTCCTAGAATATTTTCATAAAAATTAAAGCTAGCAAAACTTCTTAACTTGAAAAAAGCTTAGGAAATAATCTTACCATATAGGACAAAAAAAAACCCTTATTATCCTTAAGTACTTAATTAAGCTCATTACATTATAAGAGGTGTAACACAAATATGAGAAACAGTCATCTACTAATGGCTAAAGGGCAAAGGCGACTAAAATTAGACCAGTTGTTCACATATCCTTGGCATTGAGTGTGCATACACAAAATGTTGTGCTATTTAACATGAGGTTTCGTACTGCATTTTTACTTGCAAATATTCATTTTTTAGCTGCCAACATTAGTGATATTCAAGACCACTTCATAAATTTTGTTTTTAAGCAAATGGCTATATTTTAAATATTCCCCTAATAATGTAAAGTAATAAATGCAAAAAATGCTTTTCAGAAACAGATGTTGTAAAGAAACATTAACCAAAGTGCTGTGACTCAGTGATAGATGTATATTGTCTGAAAAATCGAAGTTCGCTATCATACAATTGAACTAAGTAATTGCAGAATCAAAGCATCCTGAAAGTTTTGTCATGCAAGAATTTGGTACAACTGTAATTAACAGAATCCAGTAGTTAAATGCCCAAAAGTACAGAGAGAAATTATTATGATTATATTACAGTATGTTCTTAGTATTAAAGAGTAGTGCTTCCGCCTCTAATTAGATATGATCTGACAAACAGGCATTACAGCGATAAACTAAAACACAATCAGGAGAATAATGCAAAATAGGAGACATCCACTACCTCTTGAAATGTTAAAGTACTTTAATATAATAGAAAGTTGCCATCTGAACAGAGGTGGCAGTGGGTATTTTTTAGCACTGTGAGAGTACTGAGTGGACATGAAGAGAAAAGTCTCTCTGGGGTGGTTCAACATCATGGTAAGTTGTAAATTGATGGTTTTGGTTTAACATCATAAGTTAAAAACAATGGTTTACAAATCACCCAAACTTAAGCTCTAGGGAAATCAATGGAACTTCTTTCCTTCCAAATCAGCACATTTACTGTTGCCTTTCCAAGGGCAAAAGCTATAGAAACAACTTATTTCATCTGTCATTTATCTAAAACCCATGTATGTTTAATGTATATTAATGTGTCTCCAGTGGACACATGGCCTTTCTTGCTTTATTCTGTTACAAGGGATTTACAAAAGGCATAATCACCTCCCCTATACTTACTAAGTTACACTGACATTTACAACACAAATGTATGGCCTTTGTATATATAAAGGTTGCAAAACCATAAGCACCATTTGTCCTTTTTGTTTTTAAATTGGCAGCACACAGAAAAGAATTTTTGCACAACTTTTAATGGCATAAGAAACTTTATATTTTAATATAATTTATTTTGAATACCCATCCAAACTGATCGTCCTTCTCTCTTACTTTGCAGAACAAACTGTAGTGGACAAAATGACAGTCTCAAAATCTGTATTGCTTTTCAAGTTTGCCTCTAATCCATCCATAACTAGTGTCATAACCTGATGTTTAATACAGTTATGATTGTTGCAGTTTTGCATTTTTATATGTTCTTATCTAGGATCAATTCTTTATACAGTTTCAATTGAATTTGCTTCCAAGCAACTATGCATAAAATGGGATGATATCCATAAACATTACCAGGGGGTAAGAAACCAGTTTCAGCCCAATTTTATGCATCCTTTACAGGGAAGCTGCAGAAGTGGACAATAATTGCTGTCAGGAAGGCAGACTGAAGGAGTTTTTTTTATCCAGACCCGGTGGACTTATCTTAGATGACAGATCAAGATATCAGAGCGCTATTCTGCTGCACACACAATTTTAAGCCTAGAAACCTTGTTGCGCAAAAACTGCCTGCTTCTCCCAAACCCGAGGTGTGTATATTTTCCTTCTGAGCCGTCAGGTTTGGCGGGGAAAACAAAGCAAGGCACAGGAAAACTGAAGAGGCGGGATGGGAAGGGGTCGATAGATGGAAACACGGGGGGGGGGTTCCTACCTTATTCGAGGCCATTTCACTGACGGAGTGCCTGGTCTGCAAGGTTTCCAGCTGGTCCAGGCACCAGTCCAGCTCCTCCAGGGTCTCGCTGGCCAGTTTTTGGTAGGCCTCCTCTGCGAAGAGATAGGGAAAGGAGTACTCAGTTCGCAAGCGTTTCACGGGGCTAACAGCAAGCTCCAGCGGGTCCATCCTGCCATACCCAGCCATGGGGGGATGCCCAGTGCCCACACATGAGTTCTGCTCCTTCATATTGCTATGCCCGAGCAAGAAGGAGAAAAGGCGGGCTCCGGGCTCCGGCGGGAATGAGGAAAAAACAAAAGTCGCTCCAGCCTTTTCTTATCGACTCCAGCAACGAGACTCGGCGGGTGGGCGGGCGGGCGCGCTGCTCAGAGGGGAGTCGAGCGGGGACTGAAGCGCGACCGGTTCTCCTGAGGAGCGCCGTCCCTCCACTCTCGGAGCGCGCGAGGCGGGCAAGAATCGTGTCAGTCTGGCTAGCTGGGACTGTGCCTTCTGGCAAACGAGAGGCTTTAGGCGACACGCAGCCGGCCAGCCGCTTTCCTCCCTGGGGCTGGAGGCAGCCAAGCAGCCAACACCTTCCTCCTCCTCCTCCTCTCTGTCCTCCTTCGGGCAAGCTTCAAGCCCCAATGAATCAGAGCAGCGGCTGCCGTGTGTGCGAGCCACCACGTTTCCTGTTTGCTCAACTTCTCCGTGCGTAGCAGAGGCAGCGGCAAAGCTGAAACTCAGCTCTGAGGCTCCCGGCTCCAAGGGAAGCGCCTCCGTTCCTCCAACCCTCCCGATTTCCTTCCTTCCTCGCAGAGAAACCTCTCATTTTTCCCTGCCCTGAGAATCTTAATTAAAACATCAACTCGCTCTTCGTCCCCCCCCCCTCCTTATTGTTTCGTGCTTTCTACTGAGAGGGGAGGAGAACAACGCCGTGGCGCTTTCAGCCTTTGAACAGGCGTCGCCGAGAGTTTTGGCGAAAAGGGGGGGGGGGTTGCGTGTGTGCAGCTGTAAAGGGGGAGGGGGAAGAGAGAAAGAGAAAACTCGGCAAGGAGTTGGGGACTTGCTCCACTCCGCCTCCTCCCTTTCCCTTCCCTTCCCTTCCCGGGCGGCTTTAACGCTGCCGCTGCTCTGCAAGACGAGCGGAGAGCTCCAGCTACGGCTACCACCTGCGCGGAGCTGAGCGAAAACCGCGGGAAGCCCCTGCGCCTCGGGACCCGGGAGATCTGATATAACTAGAACGGGCCCAGGCCGTTGCGCTTGGTTTCAGCCTCGGGCCTCGCGCTAACGCCGAAGGCCCTCGGCTTTAGCGCTTGGTGCGAGACTTGGCCGCCTTCAAGAGCGCACTGAAGCTTGTTCGCGCCGCTTCTTCATACCGCTTTAATGCCCGAGATAAAAAACCCGTTTCTTTTTCTCAGGGCTAATCCGTCTACAGCCGTGGCCGAGCGCTCATAGTAGCACTACTGTCTGCAAGGCACTCGTGGGAGATAAGACTATTTGGAAGACGACTTTACGGGACTTTAGGGCTGCGTGGGAGCCACAGGGGTGAAATGACACCAAGTCTCTCTTTCTGTTTTTCTCTCTCACTCATTTACTCAGTAGTGGCCTCCACAGATCAGCAAAGGGGTGGGTGGGCATGGGGTACCTTTGGCAGCCGGTATGCCTAAATAAAGCCCCTCGCCAGCAGCTTTACATTCCTTGTTCCCCTTTCGCGTTACCTCTGTCCCTGACTACCACATAGCCAAGGGATTTGGGCCTTGCTGTTCAAAGTCCAGGAAAAAAGCAGTATCTCTAATTTATAGGGATTGCCTGTGCACTGCAGCAGTCCGTATTAAGAGAGAAACCTGCATTGACTAACTGGTCACTTTCTGCCCTTAGCTGAACCAAGCTTGCAACGCTGGCTTTTTAAACTTCCAGTGCCCTGCTCTTCATCCACTGCTATTATCATCACTAAAGATCTGTCTAAATAGGGAAAGCATTTTACCATCTTTGGATACACTCCAAAGATAAGTGCTTTTAAGGTCTTGTTGACTTCAGTAAAGGAAAGGGTTAAGAACATCATTCAGTCTCTTCTAAATCAGCATGACTGATTTGTGCATAACTGGCTGGCCAGTGCCTGTAATCTTTTTCTGGCCTCAGCACTGCTCTGATGGAAATTGTATTCTCACATTATGGACAAATAACTAAGGTCATCCAACTGAAAAATGATTAGGACTCAGGTCTTTTATCTCTTTGGTTTGCAAATTCTTGCCTACTATAGTGTACCATATCCCATACAAATTTACTCCATGTTTTCCTTAGCTTATCATACATACTGGGCATTACACTGAGTATTTGCATAATTTCAGTCTGTTGTGTCAATCTAGCCAAATAATCATCAGGAAAGACCTTTTCAAATATTGCAGCATGTTTACTTTAAACCAAATCCCAGAGGGAAGACGTGTGACTGACGTGTTCCTTGCATAGTTTGTTTTGTGAGTTGAGGGGGAACATCTTTTCCATTTTTTTTCTTAGAGACCTGTTTGATTCTCTCTTTTTACCAATAAGTCCGTCACCAGAGAAATGAAAGGCTGAAATGCAACAGGCAGGACTAAGCCTAAGCCAGGTATTAATTTATTGAATTTATATCCTGCTATGATGACACTTGGCATGTATGGAAAAAATATGAAATGATTACAATGCAAAAAACATAGAGAAGGAATAAAAATATCTGTTTTGCTGAGCCAGAGCTTAGATCTGTGAAATATGGACTGATTTTAAAAATACATTGGATTGTGTAGATGAGGCATTTCAAACTCGTGATGTCATGTGACTTATCGTGACTTTTTCCCCATTGCCGGCAATGGGGTGGGCGCGGTTTCGGCGTGACGCATCCGGCCCGCGGGCCAGCAGTTTGACATGCCTGGTGTAGATACACTGTATCTTCCCATCAGCACTATTTAAAATAGGCTTTTGCTGCTCCAACAATATTAAAAGAATCCTAAATTGAGAAAAGGAAGGTGAACTCCTAAATATTTTTTAATAAAAAGTGGTGAGAAGTCAACCATGACAGATTGAAAGAGGCCTATGTAATGTCAGAATTATCACTGGCAATATAGGTAGTCCTCCTTTAGTGATTGCCTCATTAACCAAGTTTACAAGGGTGATGAAAAAGTAACTGTGATCATTTCTTGCATTGCCTGTGACCTTCACAGGCCTGTAAAGCGAAGTGAAGAAAGGTCACAAATACAGTCATGGTTTTACTTAGGAACAGTTTCATTTAATGATTGAGTTGCCAGTCTCAATTGTAATCACTAAATGAGGACTACTTACTGAGATTGTGGGACCTATCTAAATAATAGTGATGGGCTTAACTCCATTTTAAAATCTGAAGTGTAAAATATCTGAAAGAGCTTTGTGTTTCAATTCTCCTTTACTCCAATAGCTGCACTGCACTGAATGGTATAGAGTTATGAAAGTAAGGGAAGCTCTTCACACTTAAAAATATAATTAGCAGATTTTCCTAGATGAAATTTAATGCAAATGTCTCCAAATCAGACTACTTTTAGGGAATGCTCAATGCTAGATATATTGGCACATATTAAACCATCTCCAATGGATTTCTTTTATAATGTACATGCACCAGTAATAACCAAGACAAGGGTGCTCAGACTTTTTAAACAATTACTTGTCCATATTATAGATTTGTAAACTGATACACTGTGTATGTGTGTGTGTGTGTGAGAGAGAGCATGATATAATAATCCAGCACGAATTGCCAAGCTCAGATTGATTCTTTATTATGTCTCAGAATCTTTTAATTACAACACTGACAAAATTCTACCATCTAATATGATATTCTGAGCTAGCGTTTTCCTAAATTTATGAATGGAAAAAGAACCATAATATTTTTGGATTTATCACTATTCAATAGATGCCAACTTTACTCTTAAAAATACGAAAAAGGTTCACCCTCATCAATATGAAAAAGGGTTAAACTACTTTACTCAGAAAAAGAAAACATTTGGTAATTAAGAGAAACTTAATTTAAAAAGATGACGGAGGATATGTAGATTTATTTATCCTTGGAACGGAGTCTGCAACAGAAAACTAAGGTAATGGCTGAGGTTGTGCAGAGTAGACAATACTCCATACTATAAGAAGGGAATTAACAGTGCTTTATTGTTTCCTATGTTAAAAGCAACTCTGCAAGTCAAACATTAGTACACAGCTATATGTATTATTACTATATTTTCTCATAAATCCTAGCTTATTATGTGCAGAGAAATGTTTATATGGGAAAGCATTTTTAAAAACCTCAAACTGCTATCTAAAGAGACATAATTCACTTTAATACTTGCATATACAGCAGCTCCCTCTCCCCTTTTAAATGGATTTGAACTATTCTGGGGGAAAATGCTGTTGAAAAACTGAATTTTTGTTAGCATTTAAAAAGTTACAACAAACATTCCAACACAGTGTTAGGCTGCATTAACAGAGGGATAGAATCAAGATCACGGGAAGTATTAATACCACTTTACAATGCCTTGGTAAGGCCACACTTGGAATACTGCATGCAGTTTTGGTCACCACGATGTAAAAAAGATGTTGAGACTCTAGAAAGAGTACAGAAAAGAGCAACAAAGATGATTAGGAGACTGGAGGCTAAAACATATAAAGGAAAGGTTGCTGGAATTGGGTATGTCTAGTTTCAAGAAGAGAAGGACTAGGGGCAACATGATAGCAGTGTTCCAATGTCTCAGGGGTTGCCACAAAGAAGAGGGAATCAAGCTATTCTTCAAAGTGCCTGAAGGCAGTACAAGAAGCAACGGATGGAAACTAATCAAGGAGAGAAGCAACCTAGAATAAGGAGAAATTTTCTGACAGAACAATGAATCAGTGGAATAACCTGCGTCCAGAAGTTGTGAATGCTCCAACACTGGAAGTTTTTAAGAAGAGATTGGACAGTCATTTGTCTGAAATGGCATAGACTAGAGGTTTCCTGCCTGAGCTGGGAGTTGGACTAGAAGACCTCCAAGGTCCCCTCCATCATCATCATCATCATCATCATCATTATGGATCATCGCACAGTCAGTCAGATGTTCAGACTGAATTTGGCATTTTGTCTACCTATCGAGTCCTTACCAGGGACAACGACGACGACGACTACGACTACTACTACTACTATTATTATTATTTGACAGATAACCAAAATTATGGATTGAGGCAAGATTTGAATATTAGTAAATGTAAATCTTTTAGATTACATACTAAATACATCTTTTAACATTTTAGCAAATTGTAATTTTAGTCAGAATATCATGCCTATTGTATCAGGATAGAAGGAACAACATTGAAAATTTTACTGATATTAAAGCAATAACAGAATCAGATGAGTGAAATCAATTCATAAGACTTCTTGTTGGATTTCCTTCTGTTTTTCCACACCATCTCAAATTAAGATGATATGAAATTTGGTCTGGTGGTTTGAACTTTAGGCACTAGGCTAGAAAGCAGGACACCGTGATTTCAAGCCCTGCCTTAGCCATAAAAGCCAGCTGGGTGTCTTTGGGCCAGTCACTCTTTCTCAGCCCAATTCGCATCAAAGGGTTGTTGTGGAGAAAATAGGAAGAGGAAGGTGTGTTGGATATGTTCGCCACCTGGAGTTATTTTTTAAAATAATAAAGGCAGGATATAAATACAAAAAAAGTAGACATTTCTTCAAAGCTAAAATTTCAGCTCGATATATACAATATATAGGTTATAGGTTCTGTTCCAATTCTTTTATTTACGTTGATTTACAGATGTCCAAGAAGTTTACACACTAACAGATAAATTTGAATTTCTCCATTTTGGTACAAATGAAAACAAATAAAAGAACTAGTCAAATGATCTAGAATTCCTTTGAATATTTGTCATATAGATTTCATTAAGATTACTTTAACTCAGATTTATTTGTATCTTGAAAGCCCTTTTTTTCTCTTTCACATTATTTCAAACAAATTTTATGGGGTAATTTTCCCTGGCAAATACATCTCTTGATATTCACAGCATAGTTATAATTTCCTGTTAGGAAAGATGGATTTAATTTTCTATCTTTTCAGTGTTATGGCACTAACTTTAGCTTTTTCAGTGATGGGAATAAGGACTTTTCATGAATGAAAAATTGCCCAAATAATTTAAAACTATGTAAAAATGAAATAAAATTCTTGATCTTTTTGTTTTTACACACACATATATATATACCTATACATCTCCATGGGAGATGGGTGGTTTAGAAAGAGGAAATATAAATAAATATAAATAAATTAGCAAGAAAAAATTCACATGACAAAATATTATATACATATATTTATACATATGTATAAGGATATATATATGTATATGTATATACATATACATATATTTAATACATATACATATATTTATACATATGTATAAGGATATATATATTTATTTATATTTCCTCTTTCTAAACCACCCATCTCCCATGGAGAGGAGCTCTGGATGGTGTATAATATATGATTACTTCATTGTATTGCAATAAAAAAAAGGAAATTCCTTGTGATATGATAGAATTTGAGAAAAAGAAAATAACATAAAACTTCCTACAAAACCTTAACTATAGTTGGTTTGGAGGATTAAAACAAAATCTACATCCTACTTTACCATCCATACTAAAATAATTCCTAAATATTGTAAACTCATATACAGAGTTTTTTGTAGTGAAAAAAATGATCCACAAGTTTAAAGTAATACACAACTGTAGTCATTATCATTACTATTCCTATTAACATTTGGTCTTTTTTTTTAGGTTGGGAAATCCTTGGTTAACTTTCATCTTTACTGTGAATTCATTGAATGACTATAGGCAATGCTCTTCTCTCTCTGCCTAACCCATATATAGTAGGAATAGTAATTGTTATCAACTCAAATTAATTCATTGCAAGATAAATGCCTCCTTCCTGAAGGTTTTGGAGATTAATCTACTATACTGGTCTAGGAAGTAGGTCACTCGGCTTCTAGTCCAGGAGCACCTTAACTACTACACCATGCTGGCTTGCCATCTATATAAATGCATTTGTACAGTATGCTTATAAAATTATTATACTGATTTACACATTATAATAATTGTTGCAGATTACTTATTTGCAGTATTTCTAACTCACTCCAAGCCCAAAGGATTCTTGGTGGTGAGTAGAATAGAGGAATATGGTGGGAAACTGCTTTAGTTACTAGAAATTTCTCTTTGGAAGAACAATGTTTTCAAAGATAACTCTTTATATGAACACTTGGAGATATTTGGAATCTATAAGAATCTAGCACTTGAACTTTGATCTACAGAGGCTCCGGAACAATAGCCAATAACTCCATTATATGTGTTGAGATGTTACAGTCATGAAAGGTTTACAGGAAACTAGGAACCAGCTATGACCTCATCAATGATTCAGTATTTTGGGTCAATGCTAATCTATGCCAGATTTCTCCAATCTGAATGCCCTCCAGATGTATTGGACTTATTTTCATTCTTACTTCAACTGATTATAGGCTACTGAGCTAGGAAAAGGTTCTGTTCATTTTAACAAATGTACTGACAAAATTATGGGTATAACAGTTAACAGTTCAATCAGACCTGGCTATAACAGAAGTCCAGTCAATCCTTGCTCAGTTGTCTCTGAAGATGTCAACCACGGTTGCTGGTGAAACATTTGAAATGTTTGAAACCTTCTAGATTCTTTTTAGTCTGCTAGACTATATAACAGAATATAAACAATAACAGAAAAGTATCTTTATAGATTTCCTAAATGAGATGAGTTGGCTCTAAATACAACTCCCAAGGGACTGTTTTCCATACTAGGAGCAATTCTTTCTAATGTGCTACAAAGGTTACTTGTCCAGTAAACAACTGGCATGATTTAAGATGTTGGTATTAACACCTTAAAGATATCTTTCCTGGGATTTACTTTGAATTTTCACTATATTATTAAAGACCACCACAGTCCGGACTATTCTTTATGAACCAGCAGCAACCTTGACTTTAGCATGTAATAATCTGTAATTCTCTTCACACACCACTTTCACTGATATAAGTTACCTCAAAAAAGTATGTTGAAGCAGTTTTCATTCTGTTTAAAACAAAACAAAATAGCTTAGGGGCAACAAAAGTAGCAGAAGGCTGAAGACCATTTATTTATGTATATTAACTTATGAAGCCATCCAGTATTTTTATATAAAGATACATTGGATAATACATAAATTCTGTGAGGTTCCACTGACACAGAACCACAAATGACATGTTATAAGGTAAACAGTAATTTTTCATGGTCATTCAGCATATTCAAATGACAAGGGATTGCTTTGTTACTTGTTTCCTCAGGATTTTCTCTCTATTTTCTTTCTTTCTTTCTTTCTTTCTTTCTTTCCTTCCTCCCTCCCTCCCTTCCTTCCCTCCCTCCCTCCCTCCCTCCCTCCCTTCCTTCCTCTTCCCTTCCCTTCCTTTTCTTTTTTTCGTGATAGCCTTGGAGTTACACCAAAGCTGCTGCTATCTTCCTGTTAGGTATGGCTGCTGCCATTTTGCCATAAATGAATAGCCCTCAGAAAATTGATTCAGAGCTACTCTATGATGACAATGCTTGCAATGCAGTAACTTAGAAAAAGTTTAACTTCAGTGCAGTTGTTTCATAATCATGATATATCACATCTGTTTAAGATAGAAAACTTGGAATCACCACTGCAATTATGTCTGTGCACCACTCTGATTTGGCATGGAGGCAATATCTGATGACTGCTTAGGGTGAAGATACTTAACTTATGGCTTCATAGCTCTATGTGATTTCCTCACATAGCCAGAAGGATAGTATTCTGTATCCTTTCAAAAGTTGGCATAAATTTCAATTTTAAACATGATAGTGGAAAAATTACTAAATACATGGAAGGTAGTCTTTACAACTGTTTTATATAATTTAATTATAAAAGTGAAATAAAAGCAAATCCATACATGCCAATTGAAGGTCTTGTATATTGTTATCTTGAAAAAGATCGTGCATCTATAGTTTATAACAGTGAATTATTGGAGAGAGTAATGGTTTCATGCCCTGATTCAAAATATGTATTCATTAATGAACTTCCACAATCTCTTGCTCTCTAAACTGTTTTGAACTATAGTTCTCATCTTTGACCACTTGCCATAACGGGTTGTACAAACAGTTACATCCAAACAATCAGGAAGATGCCATCTTGTGAATAAAAGCATTAATCTCTCATCCACTTTCTAGAATGGAAACTATGTAATCACTAGACTTTCATGCCATATATTTCAAAATAGCCTGGGAATTTTTCCCCAAGTCATTATTTTGAATTTAATATTTTGCTTCATATCCATAGGCTGTCTGGCATCAAAGACTGTTTTTAAGGTAAAGATTTTTTGAAAACAGAAGAGGGAAGAGGCTAATGCCATTGGAAGCTTCTATTTTCTTTCATGTTGTCATAATTAACATCATAGTATGATTATATATGCTCTGAATCCAAAATGAATTTTGCATTCTAGCAAACAAAATTCTCCTTATCATATAGATGAAATATAATATTTGAACAATGAATATCTAATTTTTTAAGATGATGTAGGGGACTTTTGGTTCCGTTCTTAATGAAGTTAATGGTCACAAAGCATAAATTAATGTGAATTAAAACTATGATGTCATTTTGGCATTACATCTACAAAGGTTGCTATTTGTTGTTGGAGATAAAAATATATCTGTATTTTAAGGAAACTATACATATGTTCCAACTGTACTACTGTAATGACTAGCATTTGTTTTAGTCGCTTAGTTTTACTGCATTTTTTTTCTTAGTTCCTGAAAAAAACCCTCAGCTTTAGTGCTAATAAATGCTGATACAGCAATACAAGTTTAACAGTCTGCTGATAAGAATTGAGAAAGAGCCAGCTGGGAAGGATTTATTCTTCATGACAGGTAAACCTCTGATCCCCATTGTGAAAAAAAGGAGAGAAAAAAACCACAACAGAAGTGAACCTGTTTCTTTGTGCGTCAGGAATAAAACTTGAGAAATCCCCTCTGTTTTCTTTAAAGCTAAAGGTTGACTGTTTCACAATAGAGGCTCAAGCAGTCTGACTGCTTGTTTCAAAGAAAGAAAAGAACGAAAGCCTTATAACTTTTTTTTGTAGTTTCTGAGAAAGAGCTGGAAATTTTAAGGTCAGCATGTGTCAGCTATGAAGAGTTGTGGTTTTCACAAGCAACCTTCTTAAAGTAAAAAGCATGTCATAATTTTTCACAGGGTCATGTGACCCAAACCAGCAATTCTTCCTCAACCTTTCAGTCTCCCTTGGTCAGTCAGTGACTTCAGCTTAGGGCTTAACTCTGTGTCAAAGTTTATTCAAGGACTCATCATCCCTGTTCCTGTTGGAAAAAGTTACTACAGGCAAACTGAAACATTGGCCTATAGACTGGTTAGAGTGACTAAGGAAAATTAAGATTCAGATGTGGGCTACATAAGGTTGACAACTATTCTCAAAGGAAGGG
>NW_015386657.1:647180-648309 GCF_001527695.2 Protobothrops mucrosquamatus | reverse complement strand
TCATGCTGGAGCCCATCCTCAGAGAACTTCTCTCCAGTAGAGTGTGTGCTGTTCTGTGTGTAGTATTTATAGTGCCTGTTGTGACTTTTTAGATATTGAATGGGGTGTGTAGATGGCTGGCCTTTAAGTCATTAGCTGTCATTTGCTTGTGCTAACCAGTCCTCGCCTTCTAAGTACTTGGTAGGCTGGTGGTAAATCAGCACTCCTTAACTGAGGAGCAGCCTGTTTCCCAGGCTTTGATCACTTCCTTTGCTGTTTTTGTGCCTGCTCATCCAACAATCTTCGTAGCTGCAAAATTAAATGTGTGTCCTTGTTCACTGCAGTGTGAGGCTACCAAAGAGTTTGGGTCTTCTCGTCTGACCCCTCGCTTGTGTTCTTGCAATGTGGTGGTTAGCTTCCTCCCCGTCTGAACTACATAATCACAGGGGCAATCCATGCAGAGGATTACATTGGAAGTATCTCCCACCTCCAAGCAATTTTTACAATGCATAATTATGCATTGTAAATTACAACGACTTAAAAGCCAGCCATCAACACACCTCAATCAACATCTAAAAAGCCACTTACAAAAGGCACTATAAATACCACATACAACATCACATACTCTGCTAGAGAGACATTCCCTGAGGATGGGCTCCAGCATGAGTCCGAAAAGTAGGAAGACAAAATCTCTGGTCCCGGTGACCGACCCAGATTGGATCTTTATAGTTGATTGGAGGTATATTTTTGATCACTGACTTACTGAAATATCCAAGCTCTTTTCAACTTAAGTATTTTAATAGACTGTGAGAGATTAGCTTAAATACCATGGAAGATTTCTACTAGAACTGGCCCTAGCTAAAAAAGAGATCACATCACTGTACATGATTTCTTGAAAACCTCTGTCAACAATGAAGCAGGTGTCCATAATACACAGTATAAGCAGTTCTTGGCCAACAACCACTGATTTAATGATACTTCAAAGTTATCACAGCCTCTGCCTTGGAGAAAGTGACTTACGATCAGTACTTCCACTTACGATCTTCACTTTACCCCTGTGATCACGTGATTGCAATTTGGGTACTTGAGAACTGGCTTGCATTTACAACCAGTTGAAGCATCCCGCAATCATGTGATCCTGTTCTGCAAC
>NW_015386657.1:618776-646705 GCF_001527695.2 Protobothrops mucrosquamatus | reverse complement strand
TTGTGTGGCACAGGAAATATTGTGTGGGTGGGAAGGATGAAAAGTAGATTTGAATAAATATCAACATATCCTAGAACAGCTGTTCTTAAACTCTTTGACCGAATTACCCTTTTTCTCAGTTTTGAATAATATAATTATCCCACCCACAAAAAAAAAAGCTTCTGTTATTTTACGTAAATGTTTTGGGGCATCCTTAATTCAAACAAGTAATTACAAATTGCTCTATTACCCTCAGGACATGCTCAAATTACCCCCTTGGGCGTAATTACCCCCAGTTTAAGAACCACAGTCATAGAAGCGAATATCCTTAGCCAGTGAAGAAAAGAGGTTTGATATTTCAACAAGACAAGGATCCAAAACATTTTTTCCAATCAACCATATTGCATTCACAGAAAAGAAAGGTTTTGTAATGGCTTTATAGTCAGATCTGAACTTTATTGAAAAACTGTGGGAAGACCTCAAACATGCAATGCATGCAAGGGAAGAATGTGGTAGAAGAAAACCATAGGCAGATGGCAAGCCCCTTCTCTTTCTTCTTTCCATTTCCAGCATTTTGAACTTCTCCAGGGAGCTAGCTCTTTGCATATGACCAAAACATGAGGCATTGAGCCTGGATATTTGTGTTTATATTCTATGGTCTACAACCAGCAAAAATCCAGGAAAAGCTTCCTTACGTCGATGGAAGACTTTGAAAAATGTAAAAGTAGAGAGGACCTATAGAAAGTTACAAAGTTACAAAGAAACAACACTGGATGGAACCAACACAGGAGCCAGCAGGCACCTGGGTCTGGCGAAAGCTTGGAAGTATGGAAATTGTTGAATAGATTGTGCAAGATCCAGAGACACTTTGAACAAATGGGTCTATCTGGTGGTTTCTGCCCTTTGTGATTGTGGTGACATATGTATACCTGACTTTTGGGGCCTGATCAGTGTACATTTGAGGACTTCATGGCAGCACAACAGAACACAATTGATGTCGCTAATTTCTGGGCAAGATTTGTTTAACTTTTACATAAATTTCATTTTTGATGTGTGCTATCGTGCCCACAGTATAAAAATGACAATAAAGGTTATCTTATCTTATCTTATCTTATCTTAATCTTGTATTTTATATTTTATGTTTTATACCTCATTTTAATTATGAAGCTGCTGACACAAATAAACAAATATTAACATGCTGATTCTCCATTCTCTGCTTGGATTGCTCCGTTCCTGTCCATGCATGGAAGGGAGCTCCTTTGGCAAGATGGAGAAACAAAGATGAAATTTTCATGATTTTAACTAAATTTCTGCACCTCGCCAAAGGATTTTAGCCCTGTCCTAGAGACATGAGGGAGTTCTCTCAGTAAGTAGTAGCAACTTGCAACCTTCCCTGTTGGCTTCCCCATTGACTTTCTGGGAAAACTGGCAGAAAAGATTACAAATGGCTATCACATGATTACAGAGCACTTGGCAACTGGTCATAAATGCAGACAGGCTGCCAAGCACACAGACCACAATCATGTGTGGGGGGGATTGCAATGTTTTGTGATAGCTAAAAGTGCCTTATGAGCCGTATAAAACACCCTTTCTAAGACTGTTGTAATTCTGGACTGTCTTTAAGCAAATAGATGTAATTCAAGGTCTACTTGGATATCAGACTGGAACTCTAGCAATAATATAGTAAGTTTGATTTCCGTTCGGTGATATCCATTTATGCAAGCATTGTTTTTAGTTGTGTGAAGATTATGCAGTAAATAAGAATCATCGGATTTGCAGAAAGTCGTTTTTTCCTGCTACTTTTGTTTCCCACAGACCAACCAAGTTTTTCTTCTTACTATTTCTAATTACAGTTTCAAACCACAATATTTTGTTTGCATGTTCTGTTGATTTCTGATTGAACTTGACCATAAAACTCATCAACCTACTCCTCTTCATTATCAGTATTTGGAACATAAATTTGGGTAATCATTGCATTTATGAGATGCCCACAATGTCTAATTGGTATTATTCGTGGCCCAAGTACTGCCTTTGCTATATCCTTCCTGATTATCAAAGTCACACTGTTCTTTTTGTGGCCTGACTTCTAAACTAGTAAACATCAGCATGTGTCCCAAAGTCTTTAATCTTGTTGGGTTAAAAACAGTACTATGAAAGAATCTCAGCTGTTCCTCAGTAGCATGCTGAGTGCCATCCAATCTGAGGGTCCCATCATCTAGAACTGTATCATCAATCATGTTATCTTTTTGATCCATGTATTTTTATTGGTAAACTATGGGAGTACAGGTAGTCTTTGATTTACGCCCACAATTGAGCCCAAAATTTCTGTCGCTAAGTGAGACGTTTGTTAAGTGAGTCTTTCACGACCTTTCTTGGCACAGTTGTTAAGTGAATCATTGCACTTGTTAAATTAGTAACACAGTTGTTAAATGAATCTGGATTCCCCATTGACTTTGCTCGTCAGAAAGTTGCAAAAGATGATCACATGATCCTAGGACACTGCAATCGTCATAAATATGAGTCAGTCGCCAAGCTTCTGAATTTTGATCACAGGTCCATGGGGATGCTGTGAAAAACAGTCATAAGTCACTTTTTTCTGTGATGTTGTAACTTTGAATAGTCACTAAATGAACTGTTGTAAATTGAGGACCACTTCAATTAGTTTACTATCGCCTTCTCCCACATATGATGCTTTTGCCATTGTCATTAATGATCTACCTTCAACATCTTCCTATATTGATAATGCCCGGTATAGGTGCTATAGAAAACATATTAAAATTGCAGGCTGGTAAATCTTATACCTTTTAGAGTTAAATGGATACATTGTTTAGTGAACTCAAGAGGGAATAAATCTAGATCACTGAAAAATGATTTAACTGGGCTTCCATTTGACAGCAGTTAAATAAATTGTTGTTTGATCAATTGTTAAATGCAGGATTGAGGTATTTTTTTCCATTCACCTTAAAATTAAAACTTTGTATATATTCTTTTCCTTACTTACTGAAGTACTTGAATTCATGGAAGTATTCTATATTACTCATGCAAGAAATAATGTAGACCATTTATTTCCTGAACAATCACTGGTTTTGCCATTTAGAAAATAAATACAATTGTTAGAGAATCTGTATTTAAGGTGGTGTTATTTTTTTCTTTTCAACAGTAGAATTAAATAACAATAATGTTATTATATATAGATTAGAAAGCAGGCTGTTTTATAGAGATGATGAGGTAATAGGAAAAAGCTATGAGATTATATTCAAAATTTTACAAACTTCATTCCATACATTTATATCAAGCATTTGGCTGCCTGTAACTGTATTAATCTAGTCAAGTTTCCTTGTTGATTGGCTGCACAGATAAATTGATTTTAATTAGGAAAGAAGCTTATGGTTCCCCTAGGTAATATTCTGAGCCTTAAATCTGGATCTGTGCATACAGTACTCCTTTCCTCATTTATGCTATACTTTTTACATTTCAGCCATAGTATTTTTAAGAATCTCTTTTAAGTATGGCCAAACGTTTGAATAATATTGAAGGAAAAAATGTTCAGTGGGAATCCATAGGGTAAAATCCCATTTTATCACATGTAAAGAGATAATGGCTATAGTTGCACCAAATGGCACCTTTGGTTAATTTTAACCTTGATCACTTGATTTTGCAGCTTAGGCTATCATCTTGTCCTCAGTTTTTGATGAAATACTGATACAAGTAGGAATTAAGTACGAATAATTATTTCCTTTAATGCAGGGGTCTCCAACCCCAGGTCTGTGGACCGGTACCAGAATGCCAGCAACCGCTCTGCAGAAACAAGCAAAGCCCCATCCGCAAGACGTAGGCAGCACACAAAACCCCGTACTCTCCAGTCCGCGGAAAAACCTCTCTCCACGGAACCGGTCCCTGGTGCCCAAAAGGTTGGGGACCTCTGCTTTAATGTATAAAGTAAGCTTGTAAATATACAGCCCATACAAATGTCCTTAGTCCTAGAGCTCAGGTTATATTTGGACAAATTTCCACAATATGAGGGCCAGAATCTTGAGGATGTCAAGTACAGTTGGAGGCTGCACATCACATGGCAATTTCCAGACAGCAATTTCAACTTGTAGAGAACAATAATCCCAGACCTGATTGGGGGGTGGCGGGCAGATAATTTCTGTTTTAGGGAAGCAATCTCAGCATAAAACAATTTAAAATGATGCTCATGTGCAACTCAAGATATTTTGTGGTCCAAGAGAAAAAAATGGCACTGAATGACTTGCATCTAAATCTCGCTTCAGTATATCTTTATCCAGAGACAGCAGGCATCTGGTTCTGTCTTCTCCCTTATGTTATCTCTTCTTATATTCAACATTCTGCCTGAAGCAATCTGTTTGTGTGGCTATTTTGAATGATTACGTTTGCAACATAATTAAAGAAAAGCCTCATTGATTGTTTTATATAATTCAGGCCAAAAACTTCAATACTTCATTATATTTTTCTTAAGAATTGATTTGGTCTTGTTTATTCTGTATGATATATAAAATTGAGCTACCTTCACTTTTAAAAAAACTGTAGGGATATAATTGAAATGAGAAAGTATGCAAAGCGAAATGAAATTATATATAAATAAATGAAATATCCCCTGAATACTTTAGGAATGAATGCATAGACACACTGTCACAAAAAACACAGACACGCACACAAGCCCTAAAAAGAAATACAAAATTGTATGCTTTCGTAGTTCACATTTCTATCTAAAAAAGACATGCATATAGGTAAAAGTGATCTATTAAATTGTTGATATATTTAACAAATTATGCACTAGTATTATACAAGGCAGATTTGACATCATAAGCAAATGATCAGCTCATATAAATAGATTGCACTCTATTACTGTATATAATCGGATATTCAGTTCATCTTGTGTAGGAAGTAAAGAAAGGAGATTGCTCATTTCTCTGTCTTGGAAAATAAAATTATGAATTATGAAAAATAATTTCAAGACCCCTGCATGGGGGAAATGGACACTTTGCCTCCAGGAAATTCTGCTTCCTTGTAATCTGGTTTGCATTTTTATTTCTAGGGTGGCAATGTAGTGCCGTTTTAGGTTTTTGCTTAACACCATTTTAATACATTTGCTTTATTGGGATTATATAGCCTGCCACGTGCCTCAATATATTACCATTATCAAAACAGCTTCTATGAGATTGTGAACGCTGATTATATTTGCACTGCAGCCTCATTGAACTCCCCTTACATCTGAATGCTTAGGAGCTTGCTATAAAACAGCAATCTTAAATGCTCCTTCTGGGGAATACATTCCATTAAACTTATTTCTGAGTTTACATTTGTTTTGATTGCACTTTAACATTGCAATCTAAAATTCATGGTTGTAAAAGTTGCTGTTTCAGCATTATTTCTGTCCCCTGGAATGTTTACTAAATGCAAAACCAGCAAGCAGGCAAAGTAAAATTGATACAGTGCCTTCACAAATTAACAACCTAGTAGGTCATTGCAGTTTCATTCAACATCCTCTGTTTTCTCATTATTTCTGGCAGCTTATTAGGAATGATTCAGTGCTGGCGAACTATCTTGTCTGATATCATTGAAAACTATGCTCTATCTGGCTTTTCCATGTGGCTGTAACCTTGGCCAGAAACTGAAAAACATTTATTTTATCACCACTTCCCTCCACCCAGCATTATGGAAAACTCTCTGTAAGATAGGATATTATGCAATAAGATTAACATGCTTATGCTTTTTGAATCATTTTCCAATAACATAAAGCAACAATTAAAATGATTACTGGAGAAAAGGAATACTTTAGAGTTTCCATTATCAGCTCAATATGTATTTTTTTTCCTCTGGCAGGGATACTGAGTCATTTACTTGCTATAGGATGCATTACCTTGGGAATAATTTGGTTAATAGGCACAGTCAGAATGACTACAGCTTTCTTTCTTTGATGCCCCCTTAATTCTCTTTTTCTGTCTTATTCTCTATTCAGGATGATCCAGACTAGTTCCCCATTTGGCTCCTCCCACTGGCTCAGCCATTCTCTCTCCAACATGGCTGCTTTCATCAAATAACTGATACTGGGTGAAGCTTGCCTATTCACAAAATGACCGCCATAGGGGACAGAGACAGTTAGAAAAAGTTAATTTAAGGGAACTGCTACTTATCTGACTTGTAGTTCTGCCTCACCGAATGATTCATTTCACCTCTGCTTATATTTGACCTTTTCCTGAGCATATGGGTGCACTTCCAGCTGCTGAGCTGTGGCTGTTTATCATTTTTATTTTTAAAGGAAGCTTTTCACGCCCATTGGGATCCAAAATAGTCTTGGTAATAAAGGTTACTGATAAGGCTGGGCCTGAGCTGTGCTTTAGGTTAAATTCCAAAAAGGTGCTTCAACAAGATACCACTGCTTTAAAGAGTTGCAAGTAAATGCTATGTTTGCTTTACAGAACCCTATAGAACAGTGGTTCTCAACCTATGGGTCGTGACCCCATTTGGGGTCGATCGACCATTTCACAGGGGTCGCCAAGCAAGGCTGTCCGCCATTTTTTCCCCTTTTCCGGCAGGTGCCTTACCTCCCTTGGGCTGGGCCAGCTGGTGGTTGGCCTGCTCCGTCTCTGCCGCTTGCCAGCTACGCCTCAGCCGGTGCAGGGGGTGGAGCCATGCATGCACGGCGCTCCCGGGCAGGGAAAGTCCTCGACTTACGACCGGTTGGGTAGTCCTCGACTTACGACTGGTTTAGTCCTCGACTTACGACTGGTATTAAAAAGGTTGAGAACCACTGCTATAGAACTAAATCTGATACATTACACAGTCATTCTGAGGGCAGTGTTTTGCTTTATTACATGTCAGTTTCCCTTTTAAAAATGATATAAGTCTAACACCAAATAAGCATGCCCAAGTATATAGACACCTCCTAGACCTAGAGGATCCCAGATGTAAATTTTTTGCCTTGGTCTTCTTCAAGGATATAATTCAACTGAACTGAAGGGAAAAAGTACATCATCAATATGTATTCTAAAAAAGATGAACTACCACTGCTTAGTCAGAGTGTTTACTTTGTATTTATAACTGCTATGAAGAATACTGAAAGCCATTTCTTTATAACTTTCATTCTCTTCTCTCTCTTTTTCCTTCATTTTTTTCTGCTCTTACACTTTTGCTTTTTCTTTGTTTCTTATTTTCTTCTTTACTTTATATTAACTTGCATTAGCTTTTATCTTCTTGTTTAAAAGTTTCAAAAATATATAAAATATATTCCTAATATCTCCTTATAAGGGACAGTTCAGTGAAGCCCAAAATATCTTATTCTAACTTTTAAATTAATTATATAATATCAGTCATGTCATGCAGATGTGACGCAGGAATTTCATACATAGATTTCTAAGAAAGACAAGTCCAAAATATTTGGTATTAACATATGTATGTATACCTAAAAATATAATCTGTTTACTTCCAGGATGATATTTCCTTTAAATGATAGTTTCTTAGAAGCTTTATTGCATAAAACTCTAAATCCCTTCATTAATCATAAAGGTGGCCTATTCAGTTCATTAAATCCAACCTAATATTTTGTGCAAGAATCCACAATCACCTACAGATGGCTCTGCTTAAGAAGAACCTACCATCTTTCTGTGCAAATAGTTCTTATGCTAAACTCTCTTATTATTGGGAAGTTCTTTCCTAGCATTCAATTGAAATCAGCCTTTCTATACCTATGCCTATTATTCTGTGTCCCGCATTCTGGAATAACAGAGAATAGATCTTGATTTTCTTCTGTGAAATATCATTTTAAGTATTTGAAGAAAGCTACCATATTACCCCTTCATCTTCTTTTCTCAAGGCTAAACAATCCTAGTTATCTTCAGCCTTTTTTCATAGAATTCAGCTTCTAATTTCCTGACCATCTTAGGTAGCCTGCTTTGAACTTGTTTCAAATTTTCTGAATCCTTTCTAAAGTGTGGTGCCCAGAACTGAACATAGTATCAAAGTAGGTTGTGACCAGAATACAATGGAATAGTTATTTCCTGTCATTTGTAGATGATACTTCTGATAATGCAGCTTAATACTGCATTTGCCTTTTTTGCAGCTATATAATACTATTGGCTTATATTCACTTAATATATTCTAAAATCTTTTTCATAAATGCTGTTATCAAGGCATGTATCTCCACATACTATAACTGTCCCTCTGGCTTTTTTTCTATGGAAAAAATCCCGGCACCTCTCTTTTAAAAATTTAATTCCATTATTTTTCAGCCCAATTTTGCCAACCTTTCCAGATCATTTTGAAGGTTATTTCTGTTTTTTAAGGTATTACTCAATTTTGTGTTATCTGCAAATCTGATTTTCACCTTTCACCTAAATCAGTGATGGCGAACCTTTTAGAGACCGAGTGCCCAAACTACAACCCCAAACCCATTTATGCATTGTCGGGTGCCGGGTGGGTGTGGCCCATTGGCTGGGCGTGGCCGATTGGGTGGCCGTGGCCCATTGGGTGGGCATGGCTACGGTGATAACAGCAGACTGGATGGGACTAAAAAGTTCAATCAATCAATTCCAACTTTGCAAGATTTTTTTTTTCAGCGAGAAGTTGAAATTGACTCATTGACCCCTTTTTTTTTTTTTTGCACACGGTGGCGGAGGCCTAAAGCGAAAAGGTTTTATAAAACCCAGCTGAAGGCCTAGGACTGGGGCGACGGCACGTGTGCCCACAGAGAGGCTCTGAGTGCCACCTCTGGCACCCGTGCCATAGGTTCGCCACCACTGACCTAAATCATTAATAAAAATGTAAAAGTTCAATATGCCCAGAATTGAGCCATATGATCCATGATAAAGAATCAGTGAAAAAAAAACCTTTGAACTAAACCTATCCATTTAGTTGCCATGCTAAGCTTAGTTTGCTGATCAGTATGCAATGCCATCGGATATAAAGTTGTGGACTTCCCAGGAAGAAATGGTGAACTGAAGATGGAAGGAAGAGCCTGAAAACAGACTGGCTCTTCATAATCCCTCTCCGGACAAAGAAAGGACTTGAGATTGCCCATAAGTGCTTTAGACAGTTGCTTCTCATGAGGAGACCACAAGACAGTTATTTCCAGTGGGTTTAGAGCTTTAGGGAATAGATCTGTTATTTAAACCATGGTCAGTGCCCTTTCAAAAGATACTGGGTTCACATATGTCCTTTTCTAATCACTTCTAGAAATTGCTTGTTAGTTGCTTTTCAGCTATTAGGAAGCATTGTATCAACATGTTTTACAGTACTGTAAAAAAAAATTAATCAAGAAATGATTAAACACTCATTCTTGACATACAAACTAATCAATTTATGATCTGCTCTCCAAGCTTCCCAGTTATTGGTGTCAAATTGATTAGTATATAGTTCCTAATTCCTCTTCCTGAAGATAGGGTCAACAACATAATCTCAAACCTTTAATAGTTTCTAAGATTTATCAGAACTCAGGGGACATAATAATTATAAAATCTGCTAATGGAAGTGAATGGAACTCATGCTAACTTTCTCTTATTCCCCAAAACTGCACACTGGCCTCTCTCTGGCATAGGATTTAGCCTCCTTCAAAAACATACATGAAGCCAACAGGCAGGAAACTGAATGTGCCACTGTGGGCTAGTAAAATGCTTTGAACTATGGGCAACATGCACACCCAAATTACACACTGCAATGTTCGTAAGATTTGAACTGTTCCACAATGCGGAAGCCAATTATTTTTGGCAAAAACTCCCAGAAGGTTTTCCAGCTCACCATCACTCACATGTGGAACTCTTCCACATCAAACGAACCAAGTCATAAATTCCATAAATCCCTTACAGATGAAAGTCAAGTATGTGTGTGGGGGAAAAGGGCTTGTGGTAAACTGAACATTTAGAATAAACAGGCTGTCATTCATTTGCTTGGAGGTGTTATCGCTAAACAGGAAAGAAAGATGACTGATCAGCCAGGATTACAGCCAGGCTGCCAACCATCAGTGATGAAGAACAGTATAGATTTTAATTAGCAACAGACTAAGACTGATGTGAAGAAAAAACATTATATGAAGTACAATCTATATAAGTAAATAGGTTTTATGAAACTTAAGCACATCCAAATGATATTTAGAAGACTGAAAAAACTTAACTACTGCTTTCAGTGGCATCTAACAAGGATTGGAATGGCTATAGAGATCCATTTTTAAATTAAATATTAATTAAATGTACTATATTTTTATCTCTTAAGGAGCAGATTACCAATATAGAAAAAAAGTTTTTAGTATTTCCTAGTAAAATGTTATTCTAGTGCTTTTGGGAAGAGAAATACTGGAAAGAAATGCTTCTGAAGTACATTTCCTGTGATATGCACCACAAGGGATACACATTCTTATCTGCATGGTAAATGGTAATGGTATCGGGCAGGGATGGCGAACCTTTTAGAGACCGAGTGCCCAAAAACCGTCCCCCCCACCCCCCCACCCTTTCCCCCTGCCTGCCCGCTCTGCTCCCACTCTGCCCCCTGCCCCACTCGCCTGCAGGGCCATCCATTGCCTCCGCAGCCCACTGCAAATCGCCCAGGCGGCCCTGCAATGCCATAGCGGCCACGACCTCCACCCACACCCCGCAGCATCATCTGCATGCGACAGGGTGCGAGGTCAGAGTCTTGTCCCTGCTGCCTGGCTGCCATGTCCTTGGCTGCGCTGCTCTGCGTGGCCCGCACCTGGGGGCGGGGGGCTGCTGGTGAGGAGGGGGCCGCAGGGGGAGGCATGGCTGGGGCCATGATGCATGTGCCCACAGAGAGGGCTCTGAGTGCTACCTCTGGCACGCGTGCCATAGATTCACCATCACTGGTTTCCTGCTTGAGTAGGGGGTTGGACTAGAAAACCTCCAAGGTCCCTTCCAACTCTGTTATTCTGCATCTAAGGAACACAGATTCAGATCAGAAAGATGGGGCAGGATCTTTTCTTGTAGAGAATTCCCATTTGGAAAGGCTTTATGCCTCTATAAATATATAGTATATCTGTCCCCTTTCTTGAATCTTGCTGCTAACATTACTAAAAGTATTATCAGAAATCCAAGAAGACAAGAAAAATGACTCCACTACATTTATGTCTATATGACTTAATGACCTACATGTTAGAAATAACATTCTACTGTGGACTCATCAGCATTTTTCTGATATCAAAGCTCTTACATCAGGGAGGGCCTGCATGAAGACCATGAACTCTACAACTATAGTGCTGAATTTCACTAGTCTAGTTTTAAAGCATTTTTTTCAGGAGGGAGCACAGGAATAAATGAAAGAGTTGCTTTACACAAGCCTCCAAGCTCACCTTCCCACTGTGAAAGTCTTCTCCAAAATTAGATTTAAAACATTCACTACTTGAGATGTCCCTGTTTCAAAATGTTAAGAGCCCTGAGCTCTTCAGAATTTGCCCCTACAACTTCTACAAGATCTATAAGATTAATCTACTCCAGTAACATCCTACCAGTAATCAAGGGGCAAACTGCCACACCCAATGGAATTGGAAGTAAAGTTTCCAGTTTTGAGAACCTCAATCAGCATTTGTTTACTCACTCAGCTATAAACCTTATCCTATTATATTATAGGGGACTGCTGCTAACATCTGACAGATTAAATAAAATATACTCAATGTCACTGACACATAAAAAAAGTTTATCTTATCATTTTTATGACCCTGTAATCCCTTAATTTGGAGTACACTGATCATTTTGTTTGCTTAGATTAGGACGGAATGGGGCAACTCGCCATGGCCAACTCATCACAGGACAATTTACCATGGCCAATTTGCCATGAGAAAACTTGCAGCAGGACAATTCAACAATTTTATTTAATTATTTAAAATAATTAAAAAATGATTTACATTTTTGTCATTCACATTTCATTTTTCCCTCTTTTTGCATCATTTCTTTAATGATTCTATTTCACCATTTCTTCGATATTATGCAATTTTTGTCCAGCAGCAAGTTGTCCCATGACAAGTTGGGCATGGCGAATTGTCCCATGGTGAGTTGGCCGTGGCGAGTTGCCACGGTGAGTTGGCTATGGCGAGTAGAACCTAGGACTACCCAGTTATTTAGGGGAGCCCAGTTATTTAGGGAAGCATCACAGAGTAATGGAAAAACTCCTGTTTGGTATGGCAAATGTCTCAAATTTAGATCCAGACATCTCTAGTTAACAAGCTCAGCCAACACACAGTAGTAAGATCTTTGCATTAGCCCTTGATAAACTACTACCTGTCAGAGCAGGTAGACTGTAAACTCAGTGGTTCAGAAAACAATATCTTTGCACTCTCTTCTATGGAGATGCCATCCTCATTTTAGACAATTTGTTGCACCAAAGATATGTTGTACCAAACTGGCACAAAGATGTAGTTATAGTTTCCTCTGAAATTTAGAACACAAGATTGTAAGTACATTTAATGTACTGAGAAGTGATTTTACATGCTTTTATACAAAAGATTTCACATGCCTTTATATAAAAATCTTTTTCTATAAAAATATCAGAAATGGTTAATGCTACCACTGTAAATGTAAAGTATTTGCCTTGATTAGAATAAAATATTTTTATTCTAATTAAGATATTAAACCCACATTTTGATAATCATCTAGTATGTTAAGTGGGTATATTAACAACAGTTATGCATCTTATAATATTTGTCACATCCTTCCTAGCACCAATTCCAATCATGTCTCATTTACAGTTAATGGACTAGAAGGACAATCAGAGTGTATAAATGTTTGTGTTTAAGATACATCATATAATATTAGGCATCTTTATTTGATGAGGTATATGCTGAACAATCCAAACTTCAATTATATTTGTAATTAAACTTGAATCAGGAAATGATGCCTTATTTCAGCTTATACAGTGGATTTTGATCCCAACACAGGTTTATATACATACAAAAAAATTGAAGTAGTAATGGAACAATGGAACCAAAATACATGTATATATCAAATACAGAATACATTCTGCAATTCTTTTTTTTCTTAAGTAAAGATGGATATAAAGTGGCTATTTTGGACTGCAACTGTTCTTTCAATTGCTTTGAATAAGCCCTTTCAGATTTCATAGGATTTATTTCTGAATAATCATAATCCAGACAGAAAACTAATGAACAATGTGGAAGGCTTGTGGTAGAGAATAGAACTTTTCCGTACATCAGTTCTTTTACATTATATATTGGTTTTGTTTTATAATTAAGTATAATGCGTAGGGAGAGATTTTTGAAATAAATCTCTCTCTCTCCCCACCCCCTCGACCCCAACAAATGTCTGCAACGCCAGCAGAACTGAAGCTCAAAGTAACCGTTTCCTCCTCTATCAAACATGTGCAAACCTGACAGGAGAACAGCTTGGAAAGGAAAATGTTTGGTTTTGCCTCTTTCCCAGCAGCAGGTCATGTAAAACGACCAGCAACTCTTCCCTTGTTAAGGCACACACAAAAAAAGATACCACATGAAAGCGAATTCAATATATTAAAATAGAATAAACTCATTGCAAACTGCATGACAGAAGGAATCCTGCTTAAAGCAGATAGTGTGATATTCAGTGTCCGGAAAGAGAGAAAGAGACAGATGGCAACAAGGCGAGAGAAATCATGAGGAAGGTATGAGGTCAGAATGAAAAGGCTGAAAAATCCAACTAAACAGGAAGTGACCCAGACATAGGAAGGCAGGAGCCCAGATGGGAGAGCCTAGGGAAATCTGAATCAAAAACAACCTGAACTGAGTAGCAAACTACATTTCTGTCACAGAATAAAAAAACAGACCTACCTGAAAGGGGGGGGGGAATCCTACATTTTTGAAAAACATGTATTTTACTTGTAGTGTATCTCATATTTCTCCCATTGTTCAGGTGAGTGTACATTATTCCCTACACAGTGTTTCTCAACCTTGACAATTTTAAGGTATGTGGACTTCAACTCCCAGAATTCCACAGCCAGCAATGCTGGCTGTGGAATTCTGGGAGTTGAAGTCCACATGCCTTAAAATTGTCAAGGTTGAGAAACACTGCCCTACTACATTCTCACAAGAAAGCCTAGAAGATAGGTTTCTACCAGGATGGGAAAGCAGCTGGCCTTCATGGTCAGGCCATCATATTATATAATCCTAGTGTTAAGAATTCTGAATTAGGAGAATGATTAGTGAAACTGGAAAGCATCATTTGCCTTTTAAATAGTTTCTCTGGTTTATATATCAAAGTATGGGAAACTTAAGTGATCCAAATAGAAGGAAAGAGGAAGAAGAGAGGAGAAAAGACAGAATCTCTAAAAGTAAACGAAGTAAACTAGTCAAGTGACATTTGATTTAGGCCTCTGCATGCCTGTCTTCATAATGTAAATTACAATGTGAACAATGTTACTGTTGCACATCTAATCCATACTTTCTATACATAAATCCCAGCCTTTCTCAAAGTAACCCAAGGTGGTCTGTGTGGATCCCCCTGCAATTGATACTCATACATAGCAATCTTGCCAATAACATAAAGTTTTGCGATTCTACCCAAGTTACCACAAAGAAGAGAGAGTCAAAGAAGAGAGAGTCATTCTCCAAAGGTAGGACAAGAAGCCATGGATGAAAACTAATCAAAGAGAGAAGCAACCTAGAATAAGGAGAAATTTCCTGACTGTTACAGTAGAACAATTAATCAGTGGAACAACCTGCCTCCAGAAGTTGTGAATGCTCCAACACTGGAAGTTTTTTAAAAGAGACTGGACAACCATTTGTCTGAAATGGTAAAGGGTTTCTTGCCTGAAAAGGGGGCTGGGCTAGAAGAACTCTAAGGTCCCTTCCAACTCTATTATTATTATATTATAATATACAAATTCAACCAGATTTCAATCTAAAGTGTTCTAGAAACCTATCCTTTGTGACAAATTTCTAGTTTTGTACACTTGACAAATGTACCGGGTTAACTTATATCCATGATTCAGTTAATCATGGGACCTTTAATTTGTGGAAATGTAGTCACTATATTTAAGATTAAGCAGGTGGATGTATGTTTGTGCAACATAGTTAATCAGGCTAGTTAAAAATCAAGGGGCTACATTAGCACAATTTTTAAAGTATTAATTTAGGGGTAGTTTTGATGTGGATTTTGCAAATCCAGGTTAGTTTATTTATTTGGCATTTTTTAAAAAAATGAAAATTAAAGAAAAATATAAGCAAATATAAAGACAAGAGGGAGAATAAAAACTAAAATACAAACACATGAACAAGAAATTTAGAAATGTTCTGGCATTTATAATTTCCCAGTATAATGTAGTTGTAAAAACTAAATGAATGATCTAACAAACTAAAAATCAGCAGTATATGAAGCATCTTAAACAAAAGCATTGTAAACTCATTGTCTTTCTAGTAAGGACAAACTAGAATTGTCCTGCTCCACACTTTAACTAATACTAGAATGAAAATTCTTGTTTGTTTCAACTGCTAGATCTTCCCGAATATTTTCTAACACAATGTGGCATCTTTCTGTGCTTAGTCTCCCAATGGATACAAACATGCATACATAAACAAGCATTGGTCAGTTACTGTAGGACTTGTCTTCCAGATGTTGGTAAGTTGGCTATAGCTGAATGTTAGGGCTGAACATCGAGAAGGCTAACATGGCATAGCAAGATTAGCTATTCTGCTCTTTTTCTCTTCCTCTCTGGCAGTTCTATAGGTAGACCAACTATCATGCTTCGCAGCTATAGGCTGTAGTTACTTAGAGAATGATACATTAACAACACATTATCACCCTTTATTGTGATGGGTTTTTCTTGTAGAGGTTTAAGGCAATACATGGTAGACTAATGCATTTTTTTTTCCTCAGAACTCTGAGAAATAGGCTGAGAAAAATTGACTGAGAAATAGTGTCTGGCCATCAAACTTCCTGCAGTGGTCTAAGATGTATCATTATTGCTTATCTTAACCTACCTCACAAGACTGTTTTGACAACATAAGAAAAATAATAAACCAAAAGTCTGCACAATTTTCTTTTCCTTGGAAATAAATGTCATAAATTAATTTTTTTTCCTGATGCTCACATCAGACTTTACTTCCTCCAGATTCTAGGTATTTTATATTTCAGCAAGACAGCTTTCTTGGAAAACACCATCCATTAATGCTGGGTTATAATGCTCTTTTGATTAAGCAGCTCCCAAGACTCATGTCTGTCTTCGGAACATTTCCCGTTCAGTCATAGTCACCCTTCAAGGCCTTTCAAAACTGGCGTTTGTCTGGTTGCCAACTCAGTCCCAGCCAATAAACCATATGGGTGATATCGTTTGTTTTCCAAGAAAACAAACTAGAAAAGCTAAAAAATAAAATAAAATAAAATAAAAAGACCTATCCCCGGTAACCATTTGGGGTGGGCGATAACTACTTTCATCCACACACTGCAGCATTTTTTCCCCTCCTTTTATTTACAGGAAATGCAGCAGCAACAGCAACTGGCGAGCTCAGAAGGAGCCGGCGTGTTCCTTCCCCTCCACCCCCCTTTCCTCCCTTTCCGAGAGCAGCGGCTTTTAATTTTCAAAGCGCTGCAATTGCCTGGTGTGGTTTGAAGCGCAGGGGTGCCGCTCGCCCTGCTGATGCGTCTGCTGACGTCAATGGCATTCTTATCATGCTTCGCGCGACATCAGAAACCAACCCTCAGAGGCTACTCTTATTCGGAACGCGTCGGCTGCTGGTAATCTCCGGACTGGAGCATAGCAGGAAAAGGATGGCGCCGATTGTCGTAACCTCCTTAAGAAAAGCGCGTAGGGGGAGAAGCGTGAGCCATTGAAAGGGTTACACAAGTGCCCGCTTTTGTTTTTAAGCACTCCTGAAAAAGACGATAATGAGCAACATTGCTAATTGATGTGTAGAACTAAAAGCGGAGAAGTTAAAAAGAAGTAATTTGCGATAGGTGCGAATATTCTACAGTGCCTTTCTCGTGCTCGCAGCCTGCATTGGTTTTTCCTATCCAATTAATATACCGATTCCTGGATATATAATTTTGAAGTTAGCTGAACCTGTACAAATACTTTCCCTTCTTTTATTGCTTGCACACAGAATCTATGGATATTCTGCAACTCCCTACCCCACATTGCTAATGTAATCATTCTATACTTGGGTGCCTTCTCAAATACTGGACTACAACTCCTAGATTTTCTAGTCGGTTAATTAGGTTTCTGAGAGTTGTAATCGGTCCCATTTGAAGGATACCAGATTAAGGCTGGCTATTTTAATTACTGAAGCATGGCAGGCATGCTAATGATGCTTGAAGTCGGGATCCAAACTATGGGACATGCCATATTTATTCATTCATTTCATTTATATGCCACCTATCTCACAGGGAAGCGAAGAATGCCATCTCATACAAGTCAAACCAAACCTAGTTATTTCAACTACCATATAAATGAATCAAAATTCACATTAATTTTATTGGGCCAATGAAAGCTTCACAAGATGTGCCAGTTTTTAAATTTCCAAGTACTTTGCATCAAGCAAGAAAATCAAGGCAATGGAGAAGAAGATGGGGTTAAACTATGTAACAGTAGCCTTAACTGGCCTGCAGGAACTAGACGTACAAATGAAGTCCCCTCAGGCGCAAAGGTTGTGAGCTAGTTTCTTCAGTTGCATCAAGGATCTTCTTAAAGATTGTTGTAAAGAAGAAACAAAATATTCTTGATCGTATATATGTGGAAGTACACTACCAAAATCCACTACAAGATACACAGCCTTTAATATATCAGAGAGAATTTAGCATGTTGTAGTTAATAAAAATGTACAAGTATTCTTGTTTTTTAAAAAAACAGTATTTGATAAATGATATCAACTACAGCCAGCCATTCTGGGTCAAAAATAAGGAAAAGTAAACTCCTAATATATGACATTAAAATGCTACCATCCAGTTCAGTATAAAGGATAATTACCTTTGTATAGATACATGCTTCATATTTACTCTAGCTTCCTTTTTTAAAGAATTATGGGATAGCTGCTCTAGTGAGATTAAGATTAGAATCCTAAAAGCCTACCTCAGTATTTCTTTGAAGCAGTGTAAACCCAAAGCTTCATGAAAATGCCTTGCATAGTATTTTGATTTGTGCATACTCAAATAACAAAACTGACTGCTGGGCATAGGGAGAACCCCAGGACTGGAAAATCAAAATGTTCCAAAAGAAAACAACTTCATACTATACTAAAAAGACTGCTTTGGGCATGGCTATTCAGTCCCCAGGAATCCATCTTGCCCTGAGTGTAACTTTTCTTGTATCAGATACTTGGCTAGCCAAACAACAGATAATAATGATAAAGTTGGAAGGTACCTTGGAGGTCATCTAGTCCAACCCCCTGCTCAGGCAGGAAACCCTATACCATTTTGGACAAATGGCTGTCCAGTTTCTTCTTAAAAACTTCCAGTGTTGGAGCATTCACTGCTTCTGGAGGCAGGTTGTTCCACTGGTTAATTGTTCTAACTGTCAGGAAGTTTCTCCTTAGTTCTAGGTTGCTTCTCTCTTTGGTTAGTTTCCACCCGTTGCTTCTTGTCCTGCCTTCAGGTGCTTTGGAAAATAGCTTGACTCCCTCTTCTTTGTGGCAGCCCCTGAGATATTGGAACAGTGCTATCATGTCCCCCCTCGTCCTTCTCTTCATTAAACCAGACATACCCAATTCCAGCAACCGTTCCTTATATGTTTTAGCCTCCGGTCCCCTAATCATCTTTGTTGCTCTTCTCTGTACTCTTTCTAGAGTCTCAACATCTTTTTTACATTGTGGTGACCAAAACTGGATGCAGTATTCCAAGTGTGGCCTTACTAAGGCATTGTAAAGTGGTATTAATATTCACTCTTGCCTTCTTCTGTTTTCAGTACTGGTCGCTACACATTACCGTACTGTATCATTTGCTTTGTATTAACTTTTGAGTCTTCTTTCAGAATGTATGAGGGCTCCAAAAGTGCAAATCACCTCTCTTCCAATCTCTTTGCATTGAGCAGAGAGGTCTGAAGATTGTTCCATTGAGTATGACTAAAGCTGCATATTCAACAAGAATGGAATTGCAACTTTAATACAATTTTTATAGTATAAAGCAGGGGTGTCAAACTGCTGGCCCACGGGCCGGACACATCATCCAGAAGCCGTGCCCATCCCATTGCTGGCAATGGCAAAACCGTCCCGATACATTGTGTAATGTCACATGACGTCGCAAGTTTGACATGTCTGGTATAAAGGGTTTCCTTGTGACATTTAGCTATTTTCCCCTGGTGATGTTCATGCCAGACAGTTTTATTCAGGAAAACCATCTAATTTCTACCCTGCTTTGCCTAACATCTATAACTTTCTGGCAATTAATTTTAAAAGTTCACAAAGCAGGGAAAAGCAGAAGAGTTAAACACATCATAATAGTCAATATTTGTCCGAAAACACCACATGTTCACAAAATGATGCTCCATCTGGGAAATCTTAATGATTTTGCTGACTCATTAGTGCTGGCGGCTCATTTATTCCATGATGCTGGAGTAAAGAGGGCAACTTGTCCCTTTGACAAGAGTAATCGGGAGCACCAGATGTTGCCCCAAGAGACTTGAACATTAATCTCTTTATTGTAATTAGTAATAAAAGCAAAGGCATTTTAACAATGACAATGGAGTAAGCTGTTTTCTTCATAGGAGCAAATCACAGGAAATGGTCACAAACAAAACTACACTATCCAGGGGAGTCCCAGTATTATAGGTACTATATTGCTGGTTATGTTTACATGATACAGTTGACTCAGCTGCTACCACTCAAAGATTTAGTGGCAGGAATGGGGTTTACGGTGATCCAACAGGGAATGGTTATCTTTGATAGCACTAGCTGCTATAAAGGTCTTAGGGAGGCTGTGCTGTAGTTGCTGTACAAATCCAGACTCCTATTTTAAACAGGAAGGATGAAGGTTCTTTAATTCAACACAGCGCACTAGTTCCCAAATACTGACCAAGAGTGCTCTGTACAAATTATCTAATAACAATAGCATTTAGCAATGCCATTTAGGCTTATATACAATCCCATAATGCTTTACAGCACTCTCTGGGTGGTTTACAATGTTTTGCATGTTGTCCTCAACAATCTGGATCCTCATTTTATTGACCTCAGAAGGATGGAAGGCTAAGTCAACTTTGAGCCCTGTCGGGATCAAACTCTGTGGGCAGAGTTTGCCTGTAATACTGCACTTCGCCACCAGGACTGATAACAATTCCATCTGCTGCAGTCCAAATACACTCAACTTTGGTTATGATGGATAGGGATTATGGGAGCCTAAGGTCTATAGATTGAGGGACCATAAGATTGGGGAAGGGTGACACAGAGGGTTATCATTTCTTGGAAAGCTCTGGGAAGAAGGCATGTGAATGAAAAGAAACAAGTATGATCAGTGGACTTACTGCTAACTGACAAACTATGCTTTATAAGAATCAGAAAATACCAATCTACTGTAGACAGTGACATATTCTGGGAGGGGACAAAAATGTTGTGATAAAACTCCTCCCCTTTCCTACAGGGACATTCAAAAGGGGAGGGGCTGGAACTATGACATTATGTCTTGCATGAGCTGTTCCATTTAGGAGTTCCTTTTATAAAACACAGTGGCTAATGAAAGCTCTTACAAAGTAAAGATAAAATGGGATGAAACCTTGCTTTTATATATATAAGCCGATTCTCTATTTTTATGGTCTTTCTCCAACCACAATAACTGATTATGTGCCAGTCATTCTCTCTTAGCTCAATTTATCCCATAAGGTAGTTATTACAGAAATAAAATTAGGGAATATCCTCATACATTCCAGTTTGAATTCTAATTCTGTCCAACCTTATTAAAATCCTAAGGATTCTACTTATTAGCTTGATTTGTGTGAATATGAGTGCATGTGTGTTGTAGTTTAGCATGTTGTACAAACCCAGACTGATTTTTTAATTCAGCATTCTGAAGGAAGTCAGATAATAGCTTGAGTGACAAAAGTAAGTGCTTTAGAACAGATCCAGACTGTATTTACTAGTAGGACAACAGTTTGTTGTTCTCCTTTGGACATATTACTAAACCACAGTAGTGATATTTGAATTAACCCCTATGAACAGCTGGCTTTTGTATTTCCCTTTTTCTTTCCTCCTCCAACAGCCATGAAGAATAGAAGTGTGCTGAGGACATATAGTGCTAAAGTAGGATTAAATATTACATCAGGGCTGGCTCACTCTACAGCAGGAGTGTCAAACTGCCGGCCCGCAGGCCAGATGCATCATAGCGAAACCGCGCCCACCCCATTGCCGGCTATGGCAAAAAAAGTCGCAATACGTCACATGTCATGTGACATTGCGAGTTTAACACCCCTGCTCTACAGGCTCATCTTCATGTTCTCTTACCCATGGCGTAACAATGCTCCAGGAATAAAGCTGTTTTTTAAAGCCATGTCCAGAGGCATCCGGGGTGTGTGGAGGGAGAGATCAAAAGGACAGGCACAATCAGGTGATTAAAGCCTTGCCTCTTTTATACATACATACAACAGATTTCAAAAGGGAGTGGGCCTTCAATTGCCTGATCACATCCATTATTTGGACACCACTGACCACCTCCCTTGGATATTCTTGGCCATGTCCTCATGATGTTGTCAGTGTCTTATCCCTAGTGTACAGATGAAGCAACTTGAAGTCTGTATTAGCTTTTCTACTTTTAAATTGTTGCTTTCTTTCTTCTTTCATCACAATTTTTGATGAAGAAATCTCTAGCAAAAGTATCTATGTGGAATTTTCCAGCCAAAGTTCTGGTATAGTCTTCCCCAGTGGGCAGTTTCTTTGCTGTATCAGACTCCCAGATTTCTTAGTCCATACGGTCAAGAACCATAGTGCTGAGAATTATGAAAAATCAATTTAGCACACCAGGAGAACAACAGATTGTGGGAGACTAATTGAGAATTTCCTGTTAAATATATAAAAATATATGTATGCATGCATGCATGATTACAAAAATGTATTAAGCACAACCAAAGCTTTGAAAACAAACACATTTTATTGCTTCCTTCCCATTTAACTCTTTATTTAAGATTCCAGAGTTTACCATCCATGACCAGGTCAATCATTAGGCAGAGTATGTATTTCCCCCTGCTGAGGATGAACAAGGTAGTTTCCAGCTCCCCAGTTAAATGGAAGAGCTCCCACACCACCAGTGTTCAACACTGTCTGCCTAGTTGGCTATACAAAGGATTGAGGAATTACCAATTTGTTCTTGACTTCAGATAATAAAATGTCTTCAAGGAAATCTTGGAGGACAGGGAACATCAGGAGACCAAAACAAAACAAAAATGTTATTATATTTCTTGCTTGCAAATCTAAACCCACATAGCTTTTGGCAGAGATTCCAGTTCTGGGAAGCAGAAATGAAAGTACTATTGCAGCAGCATCTGGAATCTTTTACCCATCAAAGTGAAAAGCCCTGAGTATTACAACTAGTTCCATCATCAAAAGCGCTGCCTGGTAACATGATAGATATAGTTCAGAGCCTGGCCACTATAACTGCCCACTCCTTGATGTCCTCAAACAACCTTCCCTCCACTGAATAGAGAGTGCAAGTGAGAGAGATCTTTATTATATACACCACTCTTTTTTTGTGAAAATCAATATTCTCCTTCTCTGTAATGATATCCTAAAAATATTAGAACTGCTTCCCATCTTTTCCACCAAATTCTTTTCCATTTGCTCTATATGTGTCTCAGGTCTTCCCATGCTCCATGAATAATGTTTGGTCAGGGTGGGTAACTTGATTATGTTCAATGGTTTTCAGAAGACTTCTCACCTCATTTATTTTGGCATATACAACACAGGCTTTTCCCCCCCTACCCTGTCATTTTTTGCAATCTTTCAAATGAAAAAAGAATTTACTTAAGAGCTGCTGCTGCTGGTAAAGGGCTTAGTATGATGGGAATTTTAACAAGCCAGCCTAACCCAGTAGCCACTTGCACAATTTGACCTCTGAGTTATTTCCTGTTTCCCAAATGCAGCAAGGATTCCCATATATTCAGCAACTTTAAAAAACTTGTTAAATATTTTCAAGGAAACCCCCCCCCCCAAGAAAGTCTAGTTGCCTTTTGAAAAGCATCTTTGGGACATTTGTTCATACATTCTCCAAATTGCTTCAGCTTTTCTCTCCTATTGCTTGCCTTCTCCCTCCCATGCAGTGTAGGTGGCTATCTTGGTTTGACCTCTGAATGCCCCTGGAGAGAGATAGTGCAATCAGTTGGCTGCTTGGGAAGATAGGATAAAAGGCCACCTGTCCTTGAGATAGATGACTGTTTTTTAATGTTAAGGCACATTAATTGGAATGGACTACAAGATCCAGTCCAGAAGATGTAGATACAGGATTTGGTTATATCTCTCAAGATGCCAAAAATCCTCATATATTTATTTGTGTGTAATATATTTCCTGCTACAATTCACTCATAAATCTTCACAAGCAGTTTTCATTTTTGCATTTAAAATTATATTGGAAAGGGCAGTGGAATAATGAACAAATGCAGCTTTCTGTACTAACATTTGAACTTAACTCTGTTCATATTAGCCCTTCATACGAACATCTTTGTAGCAACAATTCTTTTGTACTCTCCTTAATTTTCTGTTCTAAAGTTATTACAGCAGACAGAAATTTATCATTCGGGATTCCATTAACTCTGAAAGCCGTCTTCTGCTCTTTGCTGTCCTCTGTTGTATTTTCATGGGTATGACTTTCCCACTTACATAATTTGTATAAGAGGGCTGAGAGTTGAAGAAAAATCTACTTTCAACCAACTACTATAATCAATTTCTTCTGCAGCAGCCATAAAGCAAGTATAGTTAATAGGGAATTTGTACATATATCAGTGCAGTTGTATGTATGCAGGTGGCCATGTTTACAGATAATGCTACTGCCACAGTAATTAATTTCATGAATTAATCTATTCTTTTGTACTACAGTAAAGGTCTCATCAGTGTTTATGGGTTGGGAATAGATACTGATATTTTTTTTATTGTTGTTCTCTCCTTTCCTGCTTTATCTGTGGATTTAAGAACAATTTAAGACTTAGGTTCCTGACCCTCGACCACCACCACAGTATTAAAGCTCCCAAAATGGGAAGTTTGTACTTGGACCACACATTGTTCTACACCTTAATATACTTTATTTGCTTTTAACTTATCATGATGAACAAGAAAGAGTTAAAGAGGGATGATGATAAGCAAATGCAGATAGTATTTAACTGTATACATATTTGTATATAGTATGTTTGAATGTTTGTTATGTATGTATACTTTGAGAGCAAGCAACTAAATTTCATTTTTAATGTGTGCCATTGTGCCCACAGTAAAAAATGACAATAAAGGTTATCTATCTATCTATCTATCTATCTATCTATCTATCTATCTATCTATCTATCTATCTATCTATCTATCTATCTATCTATCTATCTATCTATCTATCTATCTATCTATCTATCTATCTATCTATCTTTTGATGAATGGTAACATTTGGACTGTCTTAGGCCAGGACAGAGCAAAAGATAGATGTGAATCTATTGATGGATTCCTGGTCAATCTGCACTAATTAGCAACTGTTGTGAATGGATAATAGCAGTAAAAGGACCTTCCATCAAACATATATACATATGCATTATAGTGACAAAATGAGGAAAGTGGAGCTAGGCAAGGACAGATCTTGTAAGCAAAATTCTTGAGTTTTACTTATTTGGTTTTAAGTGCATGTATTTTTGCAGGAAAGGTGGGAAGGACTCATGAATTTAATGAAGCACAAATGAGTTCCTGCAAACCTGAAGGAATGTTTCCTTTTTAAAAATGGCTACTTATGTTCTGCATATGTGTACAGGTTTTCAAGATTTTGGCATAACCTCAAAAGGTTGGATTTTTATTAGAAAACAACACCAAAAGCAGAAAAAGAAATGGAAAAGAACATTTACGTATTTTTACCCAAACTTTCCTCACCTTTAATTATTTCAAGCACATTTTAAATCTGTAGTACCTCTGATCATGATTAGCCAGACAGTCATGATTAGTTAAACTAGGAGGAGATGTCACAAATGTTCCAAAAACGGAAAGCACAGCTCAATTGAAAGTTATGTAAGGAGATGGGGGCAGGGGAGAGAGAATCTTTGGCTTTGGAAAAAGTATAAACAGTAATTAGTGACATATAATTTTGGTTCCATCCATAATTCTACAAATAGGTGTTTATGTTCCATTGGCATAATAAAAGCCCAAGAATACTGCTTTAGAATAACAGGAATTGTACTATAGAAGACACTGGGTTGGGGTAGAAAATTGGGTTGGAACATGGAGTATTTTTTAGCATGAAAAAAAATTAGAAAGCAGTTGGAAAGCAGCAAATTGTAAGAAGTGCCATTCAGATCTAGGTTAAGAATTAGAAGGTTGATAGCTGAATAACAGGCTTGGAATATGAAAGCCACCTCTTGCATATCCCATTTTGATTGAGAAAGATATTTGTCTGAAATGCTGGAGAATAACTACTAGTCAATGCAAACATTTCTAAGTTAGATAAATTAATCATCCACTCAGATTCTTTTATCAGAAGTATTTTTCTAGAGGTGAATAGTGGGTGGAAATATAACATTCATCTGGAGCTCTCAGTACACATGGCATCATTCTGGATTACTGAGATGGGCACATGCAGAAAATCTTACTTGACAAGTAGTTTCTCTTCTATATTGGCAAAGCAAGCAAAATATGGATGGCTTTCCTCTTGCATTTTCTATCATAGATTGGAAAGTCTTTGGCAGACAAGAATGCAGTATTAACAGTATACTGGATCCAGTTCTGTTAGGCTTTAAATTAAAAGTATAATTTTATCAAGGGTCAATTGTGAAGTTTTTGAATGAGAATATGGACACACCTATGGACTGGATAAGATCCCAGTTAGGAGCAAACTGCTTTGATGTTTTGTATACCATAAGGTTTGCTTCCAAGTAATGTGTACAGGATTGCAGCCTTAGTAAAATCTTAAGCCTTCAAATGCTTGCTTTAGTGCAAAAATGGCCAGAATCCAGCTAAGATTAGATATTTAAAAAGCTCATTGCTTTGAAGAAACAGCTCCCATTGAAAGACTGTTTAATCTCCCATTGAGAGTCAATGAGGCTTAAAAGTGCTTAACTTTGGTTGGATTGTATCCAATGTTTTACATATACCAAGGGCCTAATTTAATAAGTGTGCTTCAGTGCACCTAAACTATGAGTCATTCAAAGGGAAAACACCTTTTCGGCTGGAGAGCAATGTAGAAAAAAATGGTAAAATTTTAAAGAACATGCACAATAAAAACAAGCTGGGCACAGGAAGATAGAAAGATATCTTTCATGCTATGCAATTAATATCAGCTTAAAAACTAGAATAGAATAGAATAGAAAATAGAATAGAATAGAATAGAATAGAATTCTTTATTGGCAAAGTGTGGTTGGACACACAAGGAATTTATGGGAATATGGGAAAAGGAAGGAAGGGCAAGAACAGGACAGAAAGTTTGGAACAGCAATTATACATGCTACAATACATGTATAAGAACTTATTTGTCCATTGAGAACAAGTTCATAAATAATATATTCATTTATTGATGGAATCATTTATATGTCCCAACCAACATATTTATTTTACAGCAGACTAAAGGAATATGCATTTTGGCATGATTCTGTATTTTTACCATGTAAAGTTGCATATACAGTAAATATTAAGAGTGCTTAAGTATAAAGAAGAATTAGCTTTAATTGACATAACAAAGATCTTATGAATGCAGAAAAACAGTGGGATACAGTAAACTCAACCAAGATGTTCTAGGGATTGTATCATTCAATATCCTGAATGAGGTAGAGAATCTACAACTCTGTATTGCTGAGCTGTCATTCCAAATATTCCTTACTGCTGTCTATGGCTGATGGGAATTGAGACCCACTAACATCTGGAATCCACAGGTTCTTTACTTCTATGTACCAGTTAGGAGACCCACACCACTGTTGACCACTGCTCACCTATGCTGATGAAGTTTATTCCCTTTGTTAGCAACTCTAAGTCTACTTTCCCCTCGTCACCTATATGAATGGATGACCTTTCCTAAGTATTTCATGCATGTTCAGTTATATACACACACACACACACACAGAGAGAGAAGCATTAGTAATAACTTTGTATTTTACTGCATCCCCCAAGATCTCCAGAACTCCAGCACCCTTCAGCCCTAGTTAGAATTGCCAATGATCAGAAAACAAGGACATTTCACTTCAACAATATTTGGAGAACCATGTTGTGCAACCCTTGTTCTAGTTAATGCTTGCTAGATTATTTTCAACCATTTCTATTTGGATAATTATATTTCCATAGATGATCTTATCCCAAACTAAACGTTATCCTGTCCCTGTTCACTTTTTCAATTCAGACTCAGTTTAGAAATGTCCTTATTGATGTTTAATTGCCAACATTTGGTCTGCTCTGATTCAAATGGATTCTATACTTTCTCTACAGGTTTCAGCTTGTTTCAAAAAATTTCCCACTGTTTGCAGGGGTGTCAAACTGCTGGCCCACGGGCTGGTTTCATGCCGCGCCCACCCCATTGCTGGCAATGCAAAAAGAGCTGCGATACGTTGTGACACGTCACGTGATGTGGCGAGTTTGACACCCGTGATTTAATAATAATAATAATAATAATAATAATAATAATAATAATAATAATAATAATAATAATAATAATAATAATAATAATAAAGTTGGAAAGGACCTTGAAGGTCATCTAGTCCAACCCCCTGCTCAGGCAGGAAGCCCTATACCATTTCGGACAAATGGCTGTCCAGTCTCTTCTTAAAAACTTCCAGTGTTGGAGCATTCACCGCTTCTGGAGGCAGGTTGTTCCACTGGTTAATTGTTCTCACTGTCAGGAAGTTTCTCCTTAGTTCTAGATTGCTTCTCTCCTTGA